>NW_006285608.1:392737-394240 GCF_000327345.1 Myotis davidii
ATGGAGCCAGGTTTCTGAGCCGGACATTCTGGGTTTGAAGTCTGGCTCTGACTCCCAGGTCTGATCCCCGCCACATGACCGTGAGTGAGTGCGTGGCTCAACCTCTTTGACCTCATTTTCTTCATCTGGAAAATGGAAATTTGGTCAAGAGAAAAAAGTTATTTATAAACAGCTGCCACGAAACTGCTGTTGCTGGTTGTGAAATTGCTCTCTCGGGTAAATAGACTTTGGCTCAGAAATGTGGACGAAGTCTTAGGGTTTGAAAACACAGACTTGAGGCTCTTACTGGACATTCACAGACTAAGAGGAAGAGAAATGCGTTGTCCAGCGCAACGAAGTCAGAATCGTGGAGTTCCTAGGAGTGGGCCCAGGGGAAGAGGGGGCTCTTTGTGGGAGTGAGGGGAGACGGGGCAGGCTGGGGCTTCTGGAGGGCATTTTCAAGTTTCCTTCTCAAACGCGGTTCTCACAGAACTAGAACCCAGAAGCCAGGAGCCAGCAAGCGTTGGCGAGCAGCTGTCATGCTCACCGCCTCTCCTCCCCAGAGCACAGGCGGGCAGGCTGGTGGGCCGCTGCAGGGAAGGCAGAGCGCAGGCTGAGCTCAGGTCCTTGCCGAGCTCCTGGTCCCGAATGGGCCACGTCTAGCCCCTTTCAGAAAAAAACTTCAGCCCTGAGGGAGTTCCCTAGATGGGCCGACCATCAGGTTTTCCTGGTGAAAGAACATTCCAGAATCTGTCAGGGTCCTCCTTTCTAGGGAAGTGGAATTCTTCTTCAGTCCATAACGCAGGGGAGTATTTCTCAGGGCAGGAGACAAGTTTAGGGTGAGAGCCCTTCATGGATCTGTAAGTTCCACAGAGAGCAGCTGCCTTTGCCTTTCCCCACCCCCACAGCATCACCTCCTCCCCCCTCCAAATTATCAAGGCTACAATGAAGTCTTTCAAACCCTCTCATGCTCCGTATCTCCATCTTCTTGCGGCAGCCCTGGTGGAGTGCTTTCTAGGCACAGGGCACAGCGGCCACCCAGGCACTGTCCCCTGACACTTCCTGTCTCCTGATTTACTCCCGCAGGTAACTTCCGAAGAAAGGGCACGTGGGAGGTAAAACTTCCCAGTCCTTGAGTGTCGAGTGTCTGAGAAGCCTCTACACTCTCCTGGCATTTGATGTATACTTTGGCCAAGTGTGGAATTTTAAGATGAGAAATGATTTGCCTTCAGCACCTTGCGGGCACTTTCCCATTGTCTCTGGCATTCAGGGATACTGGTGAAAAGTTTCTGATGCAGGCTCAATTGTGTTCTTTTGTAAGTGAATTCTCTCTCTCTCTCTCTCTCTCCTTTCTATCCAAAACCAATTCAGCCCTTTGGTTGTCGTTGTTAAGGGTCAGACAGTAAATATTTTTTATTTTGTGGGCCATGTGGTTTCCGATGCATCTGCTCAGTTCTGCTGTTGTAGCATGAAAACAGCCATAGATAAAACACAAATGAATGGGCATGGCTATGTTCCAATAAA
>NW_006285608.1:399420-400246 GCF_000327345.1 Myotis davidii
GAGAAATGCGTTGTCCAGCGCAACGAAGTCAGAATCGTGGAGTTCCTAGGAGTGGGCTCGGGAAGAGGGGCTCCTCATGGGAGTGAGGGGAGAGGGGGCAGGCTGGGGCTTCTGGAGGGCATTTTCAAGTTTCCTTCTCAAACGCGGCTCTCACAGAACTAGAACCCAGAAGCCAGGAGCCAGCAAGCGTTGGCGAGCAGCTGTCATGCTCACCGCCTCTCCTCCCCAGAGCACAGGCGGGCAGGCTGGTGGGCCGCTGCAGGGAAGGCAGAGCGCAGGCTGAGCTCACGTCCTTGCCGAGCTCCTGGTCCCGAGTGGGCCACGTCTGGCCCCTTTCGGAAAAGAACTTCAGCCCTGAGGGAGTTCCCTGGATGGGCCGACCATCAGGTTTTCCTGGTGAAAGAACATTCCAGAATCTGTCCGGGTCCTCCTTTCTAGGGAAGTGGAATTCTTCTTCAGTCCATAACGCACCCAAACCAATTCAGCCCTTTTGGTGTTGTTGTTAAGGGTCAGACAGTAAATATTTTTTATTTTGTGGGCCATGTGGTTTCCGATGCATCTGCTCAGTTCTGCTGTTGTAGCATGAAAACAGCCATAGATAAAACATAAATGAATGGGCATGACTATGTTCCAATAAAACTTTATTTATAAAAACAAATGGTAGGCCAAATTTGGTACAATGAGCTCTAGTTTGCTGAATTCTACTTTAGAGGGTCAAAGAGCATTCTTTTTATTGTTGACATTTTGAGAGTTCCCAATGAACGGTCTACTGATTGTTCTTTTTTTTTCTTCTCATTGATTATGCTTGAATACCTGGTGAACCTTT
>NW_006285608.1:400275-409070 GCF_000327345.1 Myotis davidii
GGTTTCCGATGCATCTGCTCAGTTCTGCTGTTGTAGCATGAAAACAGCCATAGATAAAACACAAATGAATGGGCATGACTATGTTCCAATAAAACTTTATTTATAAAAACAAATGGTAGGCCAGATTTGGTACAATGAGCTCTAGTTTGCTGGATTCTACTTTAGAGGGTCAAAGGGCATTCTTTTTATTGTTGACATTTTGAGACTTTCCAATGAACTGTCTATTGATCTTTTTTTTTCTTCCCATTGATTATGCTTGAATACCTGGTGAACCTTTCAATCCTGAGACTCATGTCTTTTAGATCTGATAAATTCCATAGTGCTATTAAAAATATATTTTCTGCCTCCATTTTCTGGGAGTCCCATTAGTTATCCAATATCTGTTGGATGTCTCAGATTTCTTCAGCACGTCTCTCATTTCTCTCTCTCTCATATTTTCTGTCTCTTTTCTTTTTGTTATATTTTCTGAGCCACTGAATTTGAATTTTACAAACAATCCTTTTAAATATTCTTAAACTACTTTTGGCCAAATATTTTTAATTTCTGAGAGTTCCTTCTTGTTCTCGATTTGTTCAAATTTTGTAAAACATTTTATTTTATAGGTGCAATATCGTTTGGATTCTCCCCAAACATACTGTAGTTTTGCTTTTTAAATTTTATCTTCTATTTCTTGAATATTCTAATCCCTCAGGGGTCAGTTTTTCTCTTTATTATTGCTGATTCTTCTCTTTACACTACAGTGTTTTCCCTTAAGTATCTGGGTTTTTTTTTGGTTAACAATTTATACTTAGGTTTATATTTAAAAACATATATTTAAAATGAGTTATATACCGTTGTTTGGTAATCTCTGAACACGAGAAGGGCTTGTTAATGGTAGAATCTGCCTTAAATATATTAATCAAGGAGTTGGATTTAGGACGGAGAGACCCCTGAGTGCCAGATGTGGAGGTCTCATTTGTGGGGCATGATCTTTACAATAGATCTACAGAGTTTTTGGTATGTCACTCTTTAAAAGGTGGGGCTTAATTCCACTCTCCTTGAGTGAGGGTTGGGCTCAGTGATTTGGTTCCAATGAATAGAATATGACAAAATGATGATGTGTGACTTCCAATATTAGGTCATAAAAGACATTTATTTCCTCTTTGTTCTCTCTGTTGGGGGAAGCCAGCTGCCATGCCCTGAGGGCACTCTGGACACCTGGAGAGGTCCAGGTGTTGTAAGTGGCAAAGTTTAGGTGTGATTTATTATGATTCAATAGACAACCAATACATGGTTTTCTTGAGATTGATTCTCTGATATTTTTTGAAGATATATATATATATCTGGCTGTTAAGCTTGGGTGCAAGAGTGGGTTCAGATTTCATTTATATAATCCACTCAACCACCCTGCTTTGAGCTCCATATCTTATTTTCATTTGTATGTGAAATTTTGAGTCCCAACTGCAGGGCTCTGAGGGCAGATTGCTCCCTGGGCTGTATTCATTTCCATGCGTGCCCTTGAATGTGGCATTCTCCACACGGCTCCACCTGTTATCCCACATACCCACTTTCCATCTCCCAGAAACTTATTTATATCTCTCATCTGCTGATGGCTGCCCTCCTGTTGTCTTTATCAACATGGGTTTATACTGTTTGTGGGTCTTTCACTTTTATTTTAATGGGATGTCAGGTGAGAGGAAATGAATGACTGTGATTAATCTACAGTTTTTGATCCCACCTTTCTAGAATAGCCAAATGTCTAAAATTGGAAGCATATCAAGAAGATACATGCAAAAGTCAGGATGATAAAGCTTCCAGCTCATTTCCACATCACAAAGAACTGATAAGCAAGCCATGAATGATGTGTGTTTTCATTCCTAACCCCGAGTTTACAAGTCCCAGTCGCCTCTGCAACCCAGGCTGGTCATAATTGAGGGGCATATTTTGCTTCTGCTAAGGCTTTTATTTCACATCCACAAGTCAAACGCATCAGCTATTTCCATGTGACAAAACCCTTGATGAAGGCTGGGAGACTTAATAAACAAATAATTAGTTTTAAGAACATAAGTTGACAGGAAAGCACAACTAATGCCTTCTTAATTGCTTTTGCTCTCACGTCCTTACCAAACACATTTCCCTGTGTCAGATGGAATCCCAGTTATCGATATCTGCAACTCTGGCATTCTGGGGGAACTGGAGGCCTCAGGCTGAGACAGGGTGCTGCAGGGCAAAGACCCCAGGCTTTGGGGGTGCTCAGACCACCCCCAGGATGCCAGGGCCGGGAAGGTTGACCCGTGGACTCGGAGATACTTTTTAAAATGTGGTCTTCTGGACCACAGCTTCAAAAAGCCCAAAGCACAAAAGATCCAGAGCTCTGAAGGTGCCGGAAGGATGAACACAATGAGAGAGAACTAGAAATATCTTTTGTTGCTTCTTAGTTGAAAAAAAAATGTCTATATAGCACAGTCTCCAAACTTAGCCATTGTCTATATGGAGGGAAACTCATTTTCTTTGTTCTGGAGGTGTAAAGGTCATATTCTCCTAGGGTGATACAGGCAGTGAACAAGGAATCTGGTAAAAAAATAAAGTACTTCTACATTTGATGAGCATATAAAGTGAATGGATAGGGCACTGTGACAGAGAATAACAAGGGGGACCTTTTTGGGGGCCAAGGCTGGGAGACTGAAAATTCTGCGTGGAAGGATTGAGAATTTGTTCTCACGGCCGGGATTATTTGGTAGGGGGCAGTTTCACTTTCTATACTTCTGAGTTGTTTCAGTCTTTTTTCAAGAGTGTTATTTTGTAATAAAAAAATAAATGAATATTTCCATTCTGGGGAAAAAAGGAAGTGCCTTGCTCCAAAGCCTAGTGCCTTTTACGTACCTGCTTTCTTCTGTTCATTCATGCAGCCAACAAACATTTCTTTTCTCATTTTTATTTATTTATTTTAAAAATATGTTTTTATTGATTTTAGAGAGGGGGGAGAAGGAGAGAGAAACATTGATCAGCTGCCTCCTGCACACCCCCTGCTGGGAATCTCGCCTGCAACCTGGGCATGTGCCCTGACTGGGAATTGAACTGGTGACTCCTTGGTACATGGGACAATGCCCATCCAGCTGAGCCACACCAGCCAGGGCAAGAAGTCAGATCTTTTTGAAAATTAAATGTATTGGGTTAACAGTGGTTAATAACATTATATAAGTCTCAGGTGTAAAATTTTATAATTAATCATCTGTATGTTGCATATTATGCCTACCACCCAAAGTCTAGTCTTCTGTCACATGTATTTGATCTCCTTTACCCTCTCCTGGTAATCAGCATACTGTTCTCTGTGTCTATGTGTTCGTTCACCAAACAGTTCTAATGCACAGGCTCTGTTTCTGCCTCGGGCTGGACGATGACGTCAAAACTACAAGAACCAGTTCCTGGCTTTGAGAGCCTTCCAGTCCACGGAAGGGCCCAGCAAATGCCTGGCAAAGAATAGCTGTTCAATAACTATTGGCTGAATGAATGAATGAACAGATGATTTTATTCGTAACAGTACCACTATTTAACCTGCTTTTCCACTTCTCTTGATATTCCATCTTCCCATGTCAGTGCAGACAACTGTAAGCAATTTGAGGACAATCACTTTTCTCTGTTTTAGTCACGTCCGTGTCCTCAGCATCTAGAACAGGACCCAGCACATAGTAGGATCTCAACAAATACGTGTTGCTTTAATGACTGCTTTTCAATGTCTCTGTAATAGGTTGTTGTAGGGTTTATACTCTGCAAGCAAAGCACAAGCTTGTCATACAGTCTCACGGAGACTTTGGAAGTGTCACTTAAACTTTTGGAGTCTTAATTTCGTCACCTCTACACTGGAGATAACAACCTAGACAGGTGACACGGGGATTAACTAAAATAAAGCTTTCAATGCTCTGCTCATGTCTGGTCCACAGCGAGTAGTAGGTTAACAATCGTGATGGCCATTTAGCTCGCTTTCAGCTTTTTACCTGCTGGTAAATATATGTTCGCACTTTTCCAATTATTCCTTTCAGTAAATCTGTGTGTGGGGAACTGCTGAGTCAGAGAGCAGTGCATTTAGATTTTGATTCACAGCAACAGGCTGCACTTGGGAAAGTTGGTTTGATTTACAACCGCTCCAGCGCCAGCATGCCCATCTTTTCCAATCTGGAGGGTTCACATGACTTCACACTGTCGTCTTAGTCCATATTCCTTTGATCTCAAGGTGGTTAAACATCTCTTCCTCTGTGTAACCCAGTGAGAGGCAAGGCCAGTGGCCCAGCATGGAGGAGCTCAGTCAGAGAAGCACAGACAAGCAGCCCAAAGCAATTAAAAAAGGAATCAGCCTTTACTTGTGTCTCTCAAAGAACATGAAAGGGGCTCTACTTCACAACTTCAAAAGCCCCTTCTCAAAAGCGATTTCCTTTCCTCCCAGTTCCCCCACCCCTGCAGACAGAAGTGGTTCTGGGGGGAAGGGTTGATAAGGGGGCGGTGGAGAGGACACTCTCAAGTTAGTGAGCTGTGCCCTTGTCACACAAATTTTTGTAAATTGCCAGTTCATGCCTTTGGCCCTTTTTCCTGTTGTAGCATTTGTAATTTTCCTTTTGATTTTTACAAAGCTCTTCACCGGTCCTCTGGGAGCAGATTAAATAGAGGCCTCCCTTCTAATAGATGGGTGACCAAGCCCCATGTCCTGGGCCTGCATCCTCCAGTGATGGAGGCAAGAATTCTTGTGGCTCTGGAAGAGTCCCTCAAACCTATAAATTTTCCTCTTCTGACTTTTCCTTGCCTCTCCTCCCTCTTCTAGCCTCTTGGGGGTATCTTAGGATCTTGAAGGTGTCTGTGGATGGCTAGTGATAGGGTTACCATGGAGACCTAAGCTACATTAAATCATGTTAGTGGGTTGTGGCCAGCATCTTTTCTTAAAATTTTAATGAGCATACTAGACCAGAATAGAAAATATCAGAATGCATAACAAGTAGTATTTTTTTTAATGAAACATGTATATATGAATATGCTGAGTCACGCTATAAGTGTATTTCTTACTTAGGGTTCTATAAAAATAGCTGAGATCCAGTGAATTAGCACTGGTATTAGGCTGAGGGTTTGGGGCTCTGACTTTTAAAGTCATGCTTATTGAGGTGACCTACGGTGAGTCCTCCTTTCTCTAGTCTTATGGCCGCACCAGGAGCCTATTTCAGTAAGTCTCCACTTCCCCAGATCAGACCATGTCACGTGACTTGTTGGTATAGCCATGGCCATTGTTCTGCCTGCAGCTCCTGCATGATTCCCTGCCTGTCAGCTGGTGCCCCCCGCCCTCCCAACTCCTGCTCACACCCCTCCCTTGCTGCAGGTCTCTGTTGCCTTGAGACTAAAGGTTTTCCTGAGCTCTGTTGAGAAACCTTCCTGCCTACTTCTCAGGTACGCCCATCTTTTTCTAATATGAATCCTGAGCCATTTTTTCATTTTCGGATGACTTTTTCCTCCACCCATTCCGCACTCTTCCACCTTTCTGCCTTCTGGTGCACTGCAGTCTGTTGCAGGGCTGTGCTATAGCCTGGATGCTTATGTTTCCCCAGAGTCAGATGCTGAAATGTAATCCTCAGTGTGATGTGTTGGCCTTTGGGGGATGATTACATCATGAGGGCAGTGACATCATAAATGGGATGAGTGCTCTTAAAAGGGACCCCAGAGAGTGCCCTCACAACTTCCTCCACTGCGGACACAGTGCTTTGCCCTGACTGTGAACAAAAGGGGGCCCTCATCAGACTCTTGAGTCTGCTGGCACCTTGATCTCGGACATCCTGGTCTCCAGAACGGTGGGAAATAAGTGTCCGTTGTTTTAAGCCACCCAGTCTCTGGTACTTAAAAATATTTTTTAAAATAAACTTTAAAAATATTTTTTATTGAGTTTTAGAGAGAGAGGAAGGGAGAGGGAGAGGGAGAGAAACATTGATGTGTGAAAGAGAAACATGGATCAGTTGCCTCCTGCATGCCCCCTACTGGAGATCAAACCTGCAATCCGGGGAATGCGATTTAGGAAAGTAAAGGTAAATCCTTGGGCTGAGAGTGGAAGTAGATTTACAAAAATTATGTTAAAAGTCACATTAGATAAAATTAACCATTTAAAAGTGAACGACTCTTCATTTAGTGAATTCACAATGTTGTGCAACTACCACCTCTAGTTCCAAAACATTCTATTACCCCAAAAGGACATCCCATATCCATTAAGCAGTGGTTCCCCATTGCTCCCCACCTCCCAGTCCCTGGCAACCACTAATCTGCTTCCTGTTTCTATGGCCCTACCTATTGTGAATATTTCATATAAATGGAATCATATAATACGTGGCCGTTATGTGTCTGATTTCTTTCACTTAACATGTTTTTAGGTTCATCTACATTATATGAACCTATCTTTATGGCTTAATACTATTCCATTGTATGTGCATACCACAATTTGTTTTATCCATCTGCCCATAGATAAACATTTGAGCTGTTTCTACCTTTTGGCTGCTGTGAATAGTGCCACCATGAACATGTGAATATAGGCATTCTTTTAGTACCAGTTTTCACCATTTCCGTTCTTTTGGGTGTATCCCTAGGAGCCATATTGCTAGATCACATGGTAATTCGATGTTTAACTTTTTGAGGACCCATGACACTATTTTCCACAGTGGCTGCACCGTTTTCATTCCCACTAGCAGTGGTTCAAATTTATCCACATGTTGGCCCACTCTAACCATTTCCTTTCCCCCCTCCTGATTACAGCCATCCTAGCGAGTGTCAAGTGGTGTCTCATTGTGGTGTGATGTGCTTCTCCCTGATGCTGAGTGACTCTGAACATCTTTTTATGTGTTTATTGACCATTTGTTTGTCTTTGTTAGAGATCTATCTATTCAAGTCCTCAGCCCATTTAAAAAATTGAGTTACCTTTTGTTGTTGAGTTGTAGAGTCTGTATACATTCCGGATGCCAGATTTGGTTTTGAATTCTTTGTCCAGGTCTCTGTCTAGCTGTAAATGGGAAAGATGAGCTCTTCCTGGGATGAATGGTCAAGACTGAACTGGGGTGGAGCCAGAAAAATGTCTGCAGAGGTGCCCTCCAGCCCTCTGCCCTTGGTTCTGTTCTATTTAGCATTTTTATTAATGACTCGAGGGCAATCACAACTAAAAATTGGGTAATACTAAATGTCTGCTAATTGGCTGGGAACATGGATGGGTGCCGTGAAGGAATTTCCAGAGAGGGTTAGTTCTGTGCTCCACAGAGCCGTAGTAACCTCAGGTTCTCACAGTCTGGGGACCTCAAGAGTGAACTGCCTATCAGAGGTAAGGAAACACCTGATAATGTTCTGCAAGGTGGCACCATCACTTAGGGGAGGGGGACTCACCATTATGGGAGATGTGTCAATAGGAGGATCAGAGGTGGATGAGGGTGACTAAACCCACCTTCAGGAATTAAAGCCAAGGAGATATTCCATAGAGCCTTTAGTGGTCACCTCAGAGAGGGCATTAACTGTGGACAAGAGGACAAGACTCCATGGACTTTGTGGGATTCTGGGACCATTTTAATTTGCTCATATTTATTGCTCTATTACTCCCTCAGTGATCATTAGCAAAACTCTTGAAATTTAAAGGACCCGTGCTTGTCATTGGGGGTACCAAGGAAAGGGACAGCTGCCTGCCATAGCAGGTGCGGGAGACCCTAAGGATATAGCAGGTAATGGGGCTCTCACAGGGGAGTTGGTTTTGGATCCTTGTAACTAGAACTCAGATCCCAAGATGACTTAGATGGGTTGGAAAACTGGTTTGAAATTAAGGAAGAAAAGTAAAAGTTTAAGGGGTGAGCAGAAGAGATGTAAACTCTTACACTTGGGCCTTAAAAGTCAACTGCATACATACAGGATGAGGGAGAATGGGCTTCACACATTTCCCATGAAGAAGACTCAGGGTTTGGTTGTTGGCATGACAAGGCTGTCAAAATTTGAATGTAGTGGAAAGACAGGTTATTTGGATCAAGGGAGGCCACGATCCCAGTCTTCTCTGAGCTTGAGCTGATCTAACTCGGAGTCATACCTCCATTGCTGTGGATGATCACGTGAGGAGGTGTGCTAGGCATGGGGCACTAGAGAGTTTTCAGAGCAGGACGACGGGAATGGTCTAAGCCTGGAAATCATGTCCTGTGAGAGGTGGTTGAAAAAGTGTTTGGGGGTGAGTGTCATCGTCATCAGCCTCCCTTACATCAGGGGCTGCACTGAAGATGGCATATTAATTACTTCTGGCTGCTGTGACAAATGACCACGTGTCTAGTGGCTTCTAACCTATCTTACAGTTCTAGGGTCAGAAGTCTCACTGGGCTAAAATCGAGGGGTCAGCAGAGCTATGTTACTTCCGGACGTTGTGGGGGAGAATCTGTTCCATGTCTTTTCCAGCTTCTAGAGGCTCCCGTTGGCTTCCAGGCCTCTTCAGTCTGCAAAGCAGCAATCTTAGCCCCTGCCTCTGCTTCCCCTCCACATCGCTGACTCTACTCTGGGCATTCACACGTTCTGGGGACTGGGTGGTGGACATCGTTAGGGCTTATTCTTCAGCCCACAACAGAGGGCACCGTGTGTGGCCTGGTTTGGGTTTCTCCTGCGGGGCTCCGGAAGACAGGACCTTGGCTAATGCGTTAAATTACAGGGGGAGATGCTTTGAACTTGGATGAAGACACAATGTCTACAGACTGAATTTTCTTCAGCAAGAGAGGTGGGCTTAGGAGGGAGTAGTTTTGCTCTCTTGGGATCATTCAAGTGCAGGATGAGTTTTGCTTGGAATG
>NW_006285608.1:409866-422372 GCF_000327345.1 Myotis davidii
TGCGTTACTCTTTCCTCCTAGTTGTAGGACTTCCACTCAGCCAGCGTTCCTGTGGGTCTGGGTGATGTCCGTTCCGTCTTTTAGTTTCACTTTTGAAATGGTTGTTCGAGGCGGCAAACTCCGGCGTTAACCTATGCCGCCATCTTGGTTCTCCCCCATCCCAATTTTAAGACTATCATGTTGACACAGACTGTTTAGGAAGATCATTCTATTTGGTTCATGGTTTAGGAGATTAGACAAGGCTTGTCACATCTGATGTGAAAGACACAAACATGCCTAGTATAGCAGACGCATGTCCTGCTTGTGCCCCCTCAGAGCTCACCATTTCTGCACAAGTAGCATCACTCTGAGGTACCCACCGAGTTCCACTCTGCCCAGGTGCAGGCCAGGCTGCCGTGCCTGGAAGTTAATGCCACCAGAAGCATCCCTTGCCCACGACAAGAAGAAACGAATGAACAAAAGGCCCCATCTCCTTGCCTGTGGTGATAGGGATGCTCCAGACCAGTTGCCCATGGTGGTAACCGGTCCTGAAAGCACCTGACATTGGCTGTCTTCCCTTCCCCCCGCTACCTGCTTACTTTCCCACCTCACCTCCCCAAAGACCACCTGTTCTCAAACCTTTATCTCAGGATCTGCTTCCGGGGAACCCAGAACAAGCTGCCACAGAAGGGTTAGGGGGGAAACACACCCTTGCATGACCAGAGATGATATGAGCTAAGATCCCTACAGGCAGCACTCCCAGCTCCAGCACAGAAATTCCTGGCCTCATGGTCCCATCTTCACCCGACAAATAAACTAGGCCCTGCCTTGCCTGGCCCTAGGCCAAGAGCTGCTGTCGGTGTTCCCCAGAGAAAAGCTACCACAGGAACCAGGCCCTAGCATTGGTGTCAGTCTGTGTAATGGGTATGGAATTGTAATGGTCACAAAGCTGGTTGGGGAAAATGTGATGGTTTTGATTTTTAGAACTGAATTTATTTTCTGACTCCTAGCACTCAGCTGATGAAGTGCCTGTGACTATTTCATCTAGTCCGTGTTTTCTCAGTCTCTCATGGATTTGGGGGTGTACTTGGGATGCTGGCTCAATCACACCCCACTCCCAGCCTTCCTTCTCTGCCTGGGCCCCAAGGCCTGCTGATGTGATTGGCAGTACAGTGCGGGGGTGGAGGGGGGATGTTCTCCTGTCGTGCCTGCTCTGTGGCTGGCCATAGCTGTGGTGCCAGGCCAGCCTTGGTCTCTGTACCGAGTGCTCTCCATTGCTTGCCCTTCTCCTCAGTACTCTGATCCCCTGAGTCTCTCACCACCAGCCACTCTCTGAGGCCCTGACTTGGGGACCCTGGATGGTTGGGCTTATCTTCTGCACGCTGAGCACCCACTCCCTCCTGGGTCTCTTTCCATGTCCTCCTGGCCTGTGGGTACAGGAGGCAGCCAACCTCAAAACTTTAGCCAGCAAACAGCTCACGAGTCTCCCTCTTCTCCAATGCTGCCCTCTCCTTGCCTTTGAGGGGAACTCGCCTGTGTCTTTTCCTTCTCTGTTTCTGCTTTGGGGGTGGGGCAACAGATGACTTAGCTGCACTGTCAGATTCACTTCTTTCCCTTCAACTCTCCTATCTTCTCTCCATGCGTGTCTTTTTACATAGAGTAAGGCAAGGATGGGTGGGCGGCAAATCACTTTTGTCCGAATCAGCCAACTTTCTTTTATTTTTAAAAAGAATATATTTTTATTGATTTCAGACAGAAAGGAACAGGGAGAGGGAGACAGAAACATCAGTGAGAGAATCATTGAGACTGCCTCCTACACGCCCCACACTGGGCATGGAGCCTGCAACCCGAGCATGTGCGCTGAACCCTGGCATCGAACCATGACCTGCTGGTCCATAGGTCGATGCTCAACCACTGAGCCAGGCTGGCCGGGCAAATCCGCCAGCTTCACACCTCACCTCCATTGTCTCCATCTTAGGAGCCAGAGGAGAAATTGGTGCTGGTTCCAGAAATTCCCATTTTGAAGCAAATGACCCCAGTTCTCATGTGTAACCCTGGTCTCTGTGTGCGGAGGGGCAGTGGGGGACAATGGGACGGAGTGTCCTGCTTGGTGTCCCAGCTTTCACTCCACATACACCATCCTCCATCCCCAGGGGGCTTGACAGCAGTCGGTAGAAACAGATGGCAGTAGCTTCTCAGCATCTTCTGTCCCTGGGGCGAATCCAGCTACGGGGAGAGCAGGGTCTGAGTGGCCACCGATGATCCTGCCATGGAAACTCTATCCTGCTGCCCGGAAATGGCCCAGGGCCCTGACCAAGAGGAGCTCGCTGGGAACACGCACGCCCAGCATGGAGCTCAGCAGCCTTCGCCTCAGTCATCGAAAGCACATTCTAAATGCATCTCTCAATTACTTCTGCACCAGGGCTGTTTGGTGCAGGCTCAATTTGGGGCTCATGGCAGATGGAGAGGTGGGCTCCCCAGTGGGTCTGGAGCGTGGGTTTCAGAGAGTGCTAATGTTTCTCAGATCTCCCCTGCAAAGTGCCAACTGTGGCGACACTCAGCTCAGGCCAGGAAATGGAAGCGCACCGCCAGGTGGTGGGACAGGCTGCTTCTTAATTAAGGAGCCTCCCCAGCTTGGGAGTGACGCCGAGGTTTGTAAATAGTTCATGCACCTGCTGCGTCCACGTGCTGTGGGAATGCTCCTGACTCTGTGCAACTGGGGTCCAGGCCTCTTTCTGAGAATGATACTAGAGAGAATATCTGTCTTCATTGAACATTGATGATCTACTAGGTCAGTGGTCGGCAAACTCATTAGTCAACAGAGCCAAATATCAACAGTACAACGATTGAAATTTCTTTTGAGAGCCAAATTTTTTAAACTTAAACTATACAGGTAGGTACATTGTTATTAACTTAATTAGGGTACTCCTAAGGCTTAGGAAGAGCCACACTCAAGGGGCCAAAGAGCCGTATGTGGCTCGCGAGCCGCAGTTTGCCGACCACGATACTAGGTGCTGTGCAGTACCAGGCACTTTACCTGCATTCTCACTTGATCTTCACAGCAACCCTGTATTGGTGCTATTATTAAGCACATTTTATAGAGGTTGACTCAATGGCACAAGGTCACACAGTTGGTGAGAGGGAATCAGATCTCAAGACGTAATTAGACAAACCTGAATTCTGAGCCTCAGTTCATCAAGTGTAAAATAGGGTGATGGTATGCTATGGGGTGGAGGGCATGAGCTTTCCCTCCCTTCAATCTTCATAGATTATTGTGAAGATCACATAAAATTATGTGGACAAAAAATCTACCAGCCTAGAGTTTGCCATTTAGTAATGAATCCGCAAATGTTGAATGCCTATTGTGATGGTTCATTTTATATGTCAACCTGGCTAGGCCATGTATCCAGATATTTGGTCAAACATTATTCTAGATGTTTCTGTGAAGGTATTTTTAAAGGATGAGACTAACATTTAAATCTATAGACTTTGAGTAAAACAGGTTGATTACCCTTCATAAGGCGAGTGGACCTCATCCAATCAGCTGAAGGCCTTAATAGAAAAAGACCACCCTCCCCAGAAGAGGAAGGAGACCACTTTCAGACTCAAACTGAAACTCCTCCCGGGGTCTCCAGCTCGCCGACCTAACCTGTCAGACTTTGAACTTGCCACTTGCCAGCCTCCACAACTGCAGGAGCCCATTCCCCATCCTTAAAATACATTTCTCTTTCTCTCTGTATACATGTTCTGTTGTCTCTGTTTCTTCAGAGAACTCCGACTAAAACACCTATGAATAGGAGGATGTTTTCATAACATATGGGTCATCCACATGGAATAATAGGCAATTGTTAAAAAAGAACAACTCACCTTGATGCATTTTGATCTAGAAAGGTATTAATTTTTTTTAGCTTACTAGGCAGATGCTTACATTTTTAGAGGGAAACTGAAACATACATGTGCTTGCATGTCTATGTGTGTCCCTATGTTCATGAGCGCAGGGAAAGATATAAAGGCATACACACCAGGTTGCTGACAGTCACCCTGAGAGTCGGTGCTGGTGGCTGTAGAGGTGGCACTGTGGTTGGGAGGGATATTCACTTTTTCTTCCTATAGTTCATTATTGTTTTATTTTAGCACACATTATTTTTGTCATTAAGACGATAATGAAGTAGATACATATATTATGGAGATGTGTTGATTTTAAATCTTCCTTCCCACCTGTGTCTGCCGGTAGCGGGGACAGCATAGCACAAGTCTGTCTATATTCACTCCACACGGATATGTACCAAGAAGACAGCTAGTCTGGACGGAATTGACTGGTAGTGTCCTGAGCCTGCTCTGATTACACAGTGCCCTGGCCTAAATGGGCCTAGACTAAAGTGGTTTCAAAGGAATCCCCTTCCCCAATTCCTGACCGTAGTTTCAGGGGTCTGGGTAGGTTTGCTGGCCCTCTGCATGCAGCTAGGATGCCAAAGATTGAAGGATGCTAAAGCTGAATCCTCCACTCCATAGCTCCGTATGTCTACAAACAGCGTGCTAGATGCTGTCCTAGGTGCTGAAAAGTCAACCGTGGCCATTTCAATTCACCATGAGCTTGGACTAAAGGTTTACCAGGGAGGAGCCATTCTGGAAGCCTAGAGGAGTGGGAACGTCTGGTCGGAGTGGCCTGGCTTTTGGAATGTGGCCAATCCAACATCAGCAGGGCAATGTCAAGCATCTTGACCCTCTCGCCTTCCATCGTTTTGCAGGATCAGCTGCTCACAACTGGAATCGACTGTTGGTTTGTCTCAGCTGAATCAATGCACGGTGTGCCCCTGCCAAGAACAATCTCCCACTTCCACACCCAAGGCAGACCAGGGGTCTTCTTGTCACTGGGACGGGACTGGGACTGAGGCAAGTGCGCCCCAACATGGTCTGGAAAGTGTGGGTTCTTGACTTTGTGCAGGAAAGATTTCAGATGCCTATATTCCCCAGTTGAGAAGCTCTGTGACAGGACCACAGGACGGGTGTCAGTTCTATTAGTCATGCCCTACTTCTGAAATGCTGGGTGCAAAGCAAGGAGGAGGGAGGCTGAGCCTGACAGCACGAGCCATGTCACCGTGGGGCTGCCACTCTGCAGGCCCAGCTGCCATGGTCCCCAGGAGGTGACTCCTCTCCTAGTCCACATCTTGTCTGTATCTTGGAGAAGCACTGATGAGGGACAATGACCAGCTCACTGTAATGATCACCCCTGTCCTCGAGGAGACAGGGTGTGTCTAGATCAGTGGTGGGCAAACTTTTTGACTCGAGGGCCACAGTGGGTTCTTAAACTGGACCGGAGGGCCGGAACAAAAGCATGGATGGAGTGTTTGTGTGAACTAATATAAATTCAAAGTAAACATCATTACACAAAAGGGTACGGTCTTTTTTTTTTTTTTTTTTAGTTTTATTCATTTCAAACGGGCCGGATCTGGCCCGCGGGCCGTAGTTTGCCCACGGCTGGTCTAGATCATAGCAGGAGTGCTGGGTGGCACCGGAAGCCATGGGTGGCTGAGACACAGATCGAGTTCTGAATCACCACTGAGCTGAGGGATGACATATTGGGACTGGTCCTTCCCCATCCCCTGAGAGTGGAGGGGCTGTTGCTGAGAGAAGAGCTGGGGTCTGCAGTTCACGTCTGGGCATCAGGAGGCCAGGGCCCTCACTTTGCATTGAAGCCGGTCAGAATGCCTTCTCCCCACTCTCCCGTCTGGGCTCTGAAACGGTGAGGGAATGAGGCCACAGGAGCTTTTATGTTCCCTTCCTGTTTTCACTGTTTGCCACCCTCTAAATGTGACAATAGAGTAAAACAAAAACAAACCAAATCATTGTATAGAGAGAACATCTAGTTTTTCTGTAATTTTAAAATCACAGAACACATGCTCATTATATTCAACTGACATGGAAATATGTAGAATACAGAATAAAGCCCCTTCTCCCCCAATCTTGTTCCCCAGAGGCAACAAGTGTGAACAGTGAGGATGTCCCTTTAGTACATTTGTATTTTTTTTTTATTGTGAGATTTACTGATGAATTTTAAATGCTGGAAGGCTAGGGTGACGAATTCAGACTTTAAAGACACTCACTGGTTTCTGCAGTTCTGTGCAGACCGAGTCAGCCAGGAAGAGCCAGGAGCCAATGGGCTTTGTCAGGGGGAGCACAGGTGGTGGGAAATCTTTACATGAGTTGTGGCAAAGGCCCCTGGCTGGGTGGAGGGCCTGGAAGTGCCTGTCACATTCCCTTTCACAAAGACATGAATTATGAGTTACACTTCATTAGACTGGAAATTGCATATGCATGTTCATTCTTGAAGCTTCAAAGAGCTTCTTCCTGGCCCCTGGCTTGTGCACACACAGTTTGCTAAAGAAATCCTGTCAATTTACTTCATTTTAGCTGCCTATGACCAATGACTGGTTCACTTGGGGTTTTCACAGTATTGATGTGTGTTTTTTGGGGTGTGTGTGTGTGTGACTGACTGTGATAGTATTGTGAGAGAGAACCTCTTCTCTTGGGCTGCAGCCAGTGCTCATCCAAGATGCTGCCCAGGGACCATGCCCATGGGATCTGGAACGGCCTTGGGGATGCTGAACCCCTCAGCCTGTACAATAAGAACACAGCCTGTCCTGTGAAGAGACCTCCGTGCCTTCTGGGGGGTTCTTGTGAGGAAGAGAGCTTTGATTTCAGTCAACCTGGTATCTGCCTTGACTGGAGGCTGAGAGGGCTGAGTCCTGCCCACAGGTAGCAGCCAGTGGCTGGTGGGATCTCTGTGGCCAGTCATTGTCATCCACCCCAAAGCCAGTGATGGGGGTGCTGACATGCTGAGGCCCCAGCCTCACTCCTGCTGCCAGAGTTGGCCAGACCTATGTGGCTCCATTTATTATTGCTAGTTTTCTTCTTTCTTACAAGATAGAAACATACTATATGCATTATTCCCTATATTATTTTCCCCCACTCAATATTTTTTGCATCTCTTTGCAAGTCAATTCCTATAGATCAATTCCATTCATTATAGTAGCTGTGTAGTATTCCATAGACTATGAGGTCTTCTCTCCAAGTTTGTTTTTCTTTCCTGTTTAAAAATATGTTTTTATTGATTTTTTAGAGGGAGGGAGAGAGAGAGAGAGATACATCAATTGGTTGCTTCCCACACACACCCTGACTAGGGATTAAACACACAACCTAGGTATGTGCCCTGACCAGGAATCGAACCAGTGACCTTTTGGTGCATGGGAAAATGCTCAACCAACTGAGCCACACTGGCCAGGGCTTGTTTTTCTATTATAAACAATCCCATAATAAACATCGTGGCTCATACATCTTTTGGACTGGTGGCTTTATTTTACTTGGAGAGATTCCCAGAAGCAGCATTGCTCTTGGGTCAAAGGAACGCCATATCTTTAACTTTAATAAATCCTGCTAGATTACTCTCTAAAATGGTTGAAATAATTTACAGTTCCACCAGCAGGGTTTGTGAGTGCCCCTTTCCCCACACCCCTGCCAGCACGAGATATTATCAATCTTTTAAAATTTGGAGGTTAAGACATAGGAACACACTTTTCTTTTCATTTGCATTTCCCTGAAAATGAATGAGGTTTCCCCTTAATCCTAAATTGTGCTCTATTATCTTTGCACTGATGCATTGTCTTTGCAGATGAGTTGGGTTGGGGTTGCATGTAAAAACAGAAGGTGAAGACCTTCCAGAAGGTCAAAGAGCTTGGAGAAGATTGGGCGTGTCTTGTAGATCATTCTCTTGGCCACATGGGGGCTCCTGGTAGTGCCTGGTGCTACCTCACGCATGCAGATCAAAGTATGGGGCTACGCCACCAACTAGGGCAGCTTAGAAATATGGAATTGGGGTCACTTTCTTCTCAGTCAGAGTCTAGCACAGAAGGAGGGGCTTTTTTCATAAGGTAGTGAGCCCTGCATTCCTTGAAGGATTTAAGCCAGCGGTTCTCAACCTGTGGGTCGCGACCCCTTTGGCATTGAATGACCCTTTCACAGGTGTCGCCTAAGACCATCCTGCATATCAGATATTTACATTACGATTCATAACAGTAGCAACATTACAGTATGGTTGGGTCACAACATGAGGAACTGTATTTAAAAGGCCAGAAGGTTGAGAACCATTGATTTAAGCAGATATCAGAAGACCATCTGTTTATTTATTAAAAACGGAATGGTGAATAAGACAGGTATGGTCTCTGCCTTCACCGGTCTCATAGTCTAACAAGGAAGTCATATAGTTAAACACATGATTATACCTACATGTATTTAATTACAAATGTGATAAATACTAAAAAGAAGTGCAGGGGAACCTAGCTTAGTCTGGTCACTTGGTCAGTTGGGAAAGGTTTCCCTGAAGGACATTTAAGATGAGACCAGGGGTGAGCAGGAGTTGGCCAGATGAAGGGGGTGCACAGCATGTGTGAGTCCTGGTTGTGGACATCTGCATTGAAGGCTCTTGAGAAAGGAAGCCTTCATCAGTGTGAGTTCCACCAAACGGTCCCAACACATCCTCTCACAAGCGCTGGGCTGGCCCAGCTGGTCACTGACTGAGAGACATTTAAAGGTCAGGAGCCCATGGGAGAGTCTTAATAGGTGGAGTTGAAGGCCAGAGAAAAGGAAAAAACCCCAAACCGTGCTGGAGGGACAAGATCCAAAGCACCCCTAAGAGAGGGCTGTGGTTGAATTGTGTCCCCCAAAAGATGCTGACGTCCTACCCCAGTACCTGTGAAGGGGTGATCTTTTTATTGAAATAGGGCTTGAGCAAGTTAAGATGAGGTGATTAGGGTGGGCCTTACTCCAATGTGGACTGGTGTCCTTACAAAAAAGAGGAAATTTGCACCTGGGGAGAATGCCCTGTAAAGATGGAGGCAGAGGTAGGGGTGAAGTATCTGCAAGCCAAGGAATGTCAACGATTTCCATCAAAGCAGCAGAGGCTCGGGAGAGACAACGAAGGGTTCCTCTGCGGGATTCAGAGAGAGCATGGCCCTGCGGACACCTCGATCCCAGACTTCTGTCCTCCAACACTGTGAGATAGCACGTTTCTTCTGTGTAAGCCCCTAGAACAGGGGTGGGCAAACTTTTTGACTCGAGGGCCACAATGGGTTCTTAAACTGGACCGGAGGGCCGGAACAAAAGCATGGCTGGAGTGTTTGTGTGAACTAACATAAATTCAAAGTAAACATCATTACATAAAAGGGTACGGTCTTTTTTTTTTTTTTAGCTTTATTCATTTCAGACGGGCCGAATCCGGCCCGCGGGCCGTAGTTTGCCCACGGCTGCCCTAGAATGGTGTACTTTGTAATAGGCTGCAGGGGCACCACTTGGGGCTGGGCCTTTCCAAACACTGGTCCTTTCTCTCATGGGACACTTAGGGTTTCTTGGGGACCTCTGATGGCAGTTCCCTGACGTGGAGCCCCTGGCTTTCAGGTGACCTTCCCCTACTAGCCTCTCGGGCGGAATCAGCTCGCCCTCAGGACGGTCTCTTTGTGTGGACACTGACCTTTGACCTGTGGCTGGCGGTGTGAGAGGATAGAGGCCATCTCCAGAAGAATCCAGGGAGTACAGGGCCTTGGAAGCTACATTTCCTGGTACCTGGACCCAGTGTGTCCTACAGAGCTGAAGCAGTGACCTTCACACTCCCAGTGTGGCTGCTGCAGCTGGTGCCACAAAAATCCAATTTTAAATAAAACATGTATTTGAATACCGCAGGCTCCAGCTCTCTCTGAGTTTTATCCCTCTAGTTCCTGCCTGCTCCCGCTGACAGCATCCCAGTGCTCCAGGAGGCCCCTAAAATAGTCAAGGTACATCAGTTTCCTTCCCAGGGTGACATGTGCAGCAGAACATAAACCCACTTCGTAAAGGGGAAACAAGCTTTCACTTTTATTTTTGAAAACGTATGCAAAATTTCCATGACACAGACACTTGTTATTAGCAGTAACTTTTATTATGGAGGGTCCCTGTCCCCCAAGCAAAATAGGAACCAATGGGAGTGTTTGCCAAGGTTGGGACAAGACTGGGCAGAAAGAGGTCAAGGGGCGATTTGTCACTAGAGTCTGCCCCTGGCTGAGCTAAGTGAGGGGCTCCTGGGAGTACATTCCTTAGCGTGGTCACCAGAGGCCTGGGGTGTGTGTTCAGAACCCAAACCCTCATTTGGGCTTCAGCGCTGATTGTCTGTGGGGATTTGGGCAAGTCCATTCCCTGGTGCGGGCCTCGGTTTCCTCACTGGAAATGACCGTGATAGGATGTTGCTGGTGATGGAGAGCAGTGCCACAACCCCTTTGGAGAGCCGAGTGGCTGGGTCCAACAGGACTGAAGATGCGGCTTGATTGAGACCCACGCCAAGGTGCCCACCCGCGGGACAGCCTCACGTGTGTGCAAGGATGTCACCACAGCACCGCCTGCAATGACACAGCTGGAGACCCTGAAACATGGGAGTGAGGACTGCGGAGTATATTCATCTAATGCAGTGGTTCTCAACCTTCCTAATGCCTCGACCCTTTAATACAGTTCCTCATGTTGTGGTGACCCTCAATTTCATTGTTACAAATTGAACATAATTAAAGCATAGTTATTAATCACAAAAACAATATGTAATTATATATGTATTTTCCGATGGTCTTAGGTGACCCCTGTGAAAGGGTCGTTCGACCCCCAAAAGGGTCTCAACCCACAGGTTGGCGACCCACAGGTTGAGAACCACTGATCTAATGAGATTGAAAGCAATGAACAGAAATGAGGTGGAGCATGCAGCAGTGAATAAACCTCAGCTCATCACATTGAATGGGAAAGTGTGTTGGTATGTGGAACATTGTACCCCTTGTGCAAACCAACACACGTCCAGAAATACAACCCATCACCGTGGACTCCAGTGTCTACACAGAAGTTATAAGTGAACAGGAAAGGTGTGCATCCAATTCATGGTAGTGGTTGCTGGGGCAGGAATTGGAAATGGGGAAAAGGACTGAATCCGACTGTAATGTCATGTATATGTATATGTATATGTGTACACACACATATAAATAACATTAACAAGTTGTCAATTCTGGGTGGTGGATAAAAAAGTGTACAATGGATGCTGGTTGTATATTTTTCCTGTATCTTTAAAATTTCTCCAAGAAAATTAAAAGTGGATACTTATGCATAAAAATAAGCTGGGAAAGACTCATAGGTAGAAAGAGGGTAATTGAGTCTTTTGGTCCCAACGTGGCAGGCCTCTCGCGGGGTGAGGGAGGGTGGGCTGAGGTGTCATGTCCTTGGGGCCCCCACCCCAGGACCTTCCCTCATGGCCGCTCTCTCTCATCCACCTGAGCCATGGAGGCCTGAGAGCAGTTGTGTGGCCGGGGCTCAGTGCACATGCAGGCCAGGGTGGGAGCATAGCGGCTAAAGGAAGCTGAGAGAGAGGGAGGCAACAGGGGAGGGGCTGAGTTTGAAGGATCCACGGGGAGTCCTCCAGGGTGAGGGAGGGGCTGGGTCACCTTGGATGCGACCTTTGCATAAATGCTTCCCCATTTCCCCTCAGGCCCTGCACATCTGCTTCTGGCGGCTGTTGATTAAAGTGCAAAATGGGGCTTTTCACTACCCCCACGGGCAGCCTTCCTCCAATAGGCCCCGTAGAGCAGTTCTTGTGGAGATTTTTATGGGTCATGTTTTAAAAATTACATCCAAATTAAATGTGTGCTGATTTAATTAGCATGTGTAAGCCCAGGGACTCCTTTATCGTTCCTGCTCCAGGGTCCTGGGCAAATGCCTTCTCTCTGGGAACTGCTGTTCTCGCCATTGACAGCCGGGCGGGCTGGCCCTCCCCGGTCTGCCTCAGGTGAAGGGGCTGTCAGAACAGAAGCATCCTCGGGATCATCCAAGTCCATGTCCTTCTTGTGCAGAAGAGAGGCTGAGGGACCGCCAGCTGCTCAGGGTCAGTGCCTGGGCAGGTGTCTCGGTGGCTGTGGCCAGAAGAGCCTCTTATCAGCTACTGTGAGGGACAGGACGCTGGGCTTCGAGGCCTGGGGGGCAGCCC
The DNA here is from genome assembly GCF_000327345.1 of Myotis davidii. NCBI lineage: Eukaryota > Metazoa > Chordata > Mammalia > Chiroptera > Vespertilionidae > Myotis > Myotis davidii. The sequence goes on from NW_006285608.1 coordinate 421,883, forward strand.
TGGTCCCGAGAGACTCCAGCAGCAACGGCCCAGGGAGAAGCTGGACGGGGGCCCGTGGCAGGTGGAATCAGGCCCCTCCAAGGACATCCGCACCCTCATGTCTCGTGTCTGTCACGGTGTCACCTCACATTCACATGACAAAAGGGACTTTGTAGAAGTGATTGAATTAATATAGGGAGGGTATCCTGTATTAGCCAGATGAGCCCCAGGTGATCACAAGGGTTTTTATAAGAGGGAGGGAGGAGGGTGAGAGTCAGAGGAGATGTGACAATGAAGCAGAGGAAAAGGATGCGAAAGAGAGAGAGAGAGAGAGAGAGAGAGAGAGAGAGAGAGAGAGAGAGAGAGAGAGAGACAGACTATGCTGCTGGCTTTGACAATCTTGGAAGGGCCATGAGCTAAGACATGCAGGCGGCCTCCGGATACTGAAGAGCAAAAAAAAAAAAAAAAGATGCCCCCTCTTTTTAGAGCAGTGGTTCTCAACCTTCCTAAT
>NW_006285608.1:422493-424362 GCF_000327345.1 Myotis davidii
CACCCCTCCGTCCCCTTCCCTCAGCACCTTTTAGATCAGCGGTTCTCAACCTTGGCTGCACATTAGAATCACCTGGGAATCTTTTTAAAATCCTGATTTCCTGGCCTCATCCTCCGGAAATGCTGTTTCTTTGTTACTAATGTTGTGGCCCCACCCCATAACAAAGAAACAGAATTTCCAGAGGATGAGGCCCAGAAATCAGGATTTTAAAAAGACTCCCAGGTGATTCTAATGTGCAGCCAAGTTTGAGAACCACTGCCCAGAGCCTCCAGCAGAATGTGACCATGCCCACACCTTGCTGGCCTTCAGAGCTGTAAGGTAATACATTTGTGTTGGTTCAAGTCACTGAGTTTGTGGTAATTTGCTTGAGCAGCTACAAGAAACTATACAGGGCACAAAAGAAAACCAGGTTTGAGACTGGATACGCTGGGATTTTCCTGTGGCAGGTGGCAAGGAAGCTGAGCCCAGCTGCCCCAAAGCCAAGGGAGAGGGGCGAGGTGGGAATCCACTGCCATCCACCTCTCAGCCCCCGGGGTGGGGATATGGCTTTAGGCAGAACGGCATTCAGGCTTTGTTCCCCTCCACCGCTCAGCCCTGCCTTCTCCTGAGCCCTGCCTTCTCCTGAGCCCTGCCTTCTCCTGGCGGCGTTCGGCCTAGTTAGGCTGCAGTGGCGGCAAGACCAGGGCAGCAGCTCCAGATGCTATTCCCTCCCACCTTGAAGTCTTCAGGCAAAAAGTCTTTGTTCTCCTTGCAGAAGCCTCTGCTGAAGTCTCATGGGGTCTTATGAGCTCTGATTGGTCATGCCCGTCACCCAGCACATCTGGAGCTAAGGCAACCACAGGGTCTGAGACCGAGGGAATGATGGGGCCCAGATAAAAATTAAAGACTGTGATCTGAAGTCAGGAGGTGGGTGGGAGGAATGACGGTGCACCCAAACCAAGCGCAGCCACTGTGAGCACACGGCATCGTCTTCAATCACATCCCAGGGAGAGGCAGTGGTTCAATTCAAGTGTCACCACTTACCAGGTGTGTAACCCTGGGCAAGTCACTTCCTACGAGCACATTTAAGTCCAGTGTGTTCATCTGCAAAATGGAGAAGCCGACACCTCTCTTGTAGGGATGTTGTAGGAGTTAGAGGTAGCCTAATTGGTTGGGGTTCACCTGCCACACACCTGGCCTGGAGGAAGTCCTTAGGTCCGTAGTAAGTGGGGGGTCTTGATGGTGATGATGACCTCAAGCATGAAGATGGATCACAACCTGGGGATCTTCTGTTTGCGAGTGCACGTGGTGGCTGTTGGTGACCAAAGGACTTGTGTGTGTGTGTGTGTGTGTGTACTATTCAAATCAAATCAACCAGAAAGTAACAAAAATAACTAAAGAACAAAATTAAATGTACCTTTGGCACAAAATGGAATCAGTAAAGTCTCCAAGGGAAAGTTTTCTTTCAGGTGCCACTGTTCAATCTGAATATTTAAAGATATCTTCCTACTGAGCATATACAGTTTTAGGTTCTTGGAATACAAAGTAGATAACAATGAAAACAGATGCTTTCCTGGGCCTTTAACAACCCCCACTGGCTCAGTGCGGCAGGCAATCTACTGCGATTCTTTCCCTCTTGGACAGAAGCTCTGTGCTCCTTGAAGGAAAGGTTCTCGGGTTGTGGTCAGTTCTGGCTTCTCACTCTACTTCATTGCAACAGTTTTGCCTTTGAGCCTTTCTTGTTGCCCAGACTGAGTTCCCTGGGACAGAATTCTGTCTCTGCTCCTTCTAGTTCCTCTTTCTCATAAGGAGGGTCTTCTAGGCTGACAGTTTTATTATTATTATTTTTTTGGTTAGTCCTTACCTGAGGATATTTTTCCCATTGCTTTT
>NW_006285608.1:424486-426395 GCF_000327345.1 Myotis davidii
GCCTCTGCATGCGCCCCCCTGGACAGTGAACCTGCAACCTAGGAATATGCCCTTGACAGGGATCAGACCCCAGATCCTTCAGTGCACGCGCACCAGCTGATGCTCTAACTACTGAGCAATGCCAGCCAGGGCTAAGCTGACAGTATTTGAAAATCAAGAACTTGGCCTTGGCCTCTGTTCTTAATTCCCCAACTGGGCCATGAAGCCCAGAACTTAGGCACAGCTTGATGTGTGGGAAAAATAACAAGTCACGCTGTGGCTGGAGCATGACATTGTTGGCGAGTGACTGGAAAGGGGTTGGAGAGTTAGAAGAGGTGGGTTTTCGTTCCCTGCCTTCCCTGACAGCTGATCCTGACACGAGGCACACTGCATGCATCATGCTCCAGGATGCGGGACCTTGGGTGACTGATGGACAGGATCTCAGCCTAGCCAGGCAGCCCTTGCTTACTGAGGTCAAGGCAAGGAACTGACACTTCATGCTTGGATCTGGCTCTGGGCCTGGGTGCGGAGGATTATGGGCCGGAGCAAAGTGGTTGGGGCAGACGCCTGGGGCAGCACTTAATTCCCTCTCTTTGTTTCCCTCCGCTTTGAGGTAAGCATCAAGAGCTAGGGCCAGAATTGGGGGTCTCCACCACACAGGAAACACATCTTTCAGGTTGTTTGAATGAGAAGGACTTCAGTTTTATAGTTGCAGAAGTCGACAACTCCTTAGAGACATTCTGTAGGCAATTAGACTCTCTTATCTCTAATTTGTGTGCTGTTGTCTCCAAATCTAACAGGGGTGTATTCAGTGTCTTAAGCATGTTCTTGTGGTCCAGAAGGTGTCACTCCACCTGTGCTTTGATGAGATGCCAGACTATGGCTGCAGAAAGATTAATCATGCCGCAGCCAAGAGAATGCTTCAGAGAAAATCACTGTCCAAAGGATAATTGTATGAAGTCTCCCCCCTCCTCAGACTTTTCTTTTTTCCTTCTTTCATATGACAGGACGAGCTCAGAGAGACTGCAAGGAGTTGATTGCTGGGCCAATGGGTCAGATCCTGAGAAGGGGGCACCTGTATGAATTTCAGAGTCTTCCTATACCCCTTTCTTTGCTTATAGGAACTAGGATACATTCTAGATCCCTTACCCCGACATTGAAGACTACTTTCATCTGGTACCAACTCCTTTTCCATGTATATCTCTAACCATGCCTCCCTTTCCTTGCATTCTAGGCGGCTGCACAAAATATTGGTTATGCCTTCAAAGGACTGTGCACTTCAAAACTGCTGAGCTTTTGAATTGCCCAGAACAGCCTCTGGACTTTAATTTTTATGGAAAATCCCCAATTCTTCTTCAAGACCTGACACAAATGTCTCCCTCTCAACCAAAGCCAGGCCCTGCTCCTTCGGGCAGACTCAGTTCATCCGACCTTTGTGCTCCCGTTGCACTCTGCGCATCCTGAATTATAGCACATTGCGTTTCAGCATTTTGCCTCCCATCCCGTGTCTGTCGCTGAAAGGCTGACCTGGAGATGGGGAGAGGGTTCTTGGATAAGGTAGAAAATGGAAGACGCTTATAGAAAAAATCCAAGATGTTCATAACGTTTACAGATATAGAGCAAAGCTTTGTCCTGTCTCCTTCTTCCCAAGAAGTAGGACTTTCCCTCACTGATCAGTTGGTTCCTTGAGGAGAGGAAACATCTCACATCCTATTTCTGTTTTCTCATCCTGGGTATAGCACTGTTCCTGGCACAGAGACGCTTGATAAATATTCATGGTGTGAATGGCTGAACTAGTTAACGCTTGCTAGAGTTTTGAGGGGACACCTGGCAAGTAGCACCTCTCTCCCTCAGCTGAATTCCGAACTAAAAAAGAAGGGACAGAATAGGCACAGGGGCATCAACATATTTCTGAAAAGGGCCAGGTTAG
>NW_006285608.1:427150-429311 GCF_000327345.1 Myotis davidii
GAGAGAGAGAGAGAGAGAGAGAGAGAGAGAGAGAGATTTCAATAGAAAGCTTATATGAAGCCCAGAACTTAGGCACAGCTTGATGTGTGGGAAAAATAACAAGTCACGCTGTGGCTGGAGCATGACATTGTTGGCGAGTGACTGGAAAGGGGTTGGAGAGTTAGAAGAGGACTGGCTAACCTGGGAAATCAAAGGGAAATTTTTGAGAAACTTCCATTTTTAGGGGTTAAAGCTTTTTATCCCCCCAAATGCCTTATCCCCTAATCTTCTGCTGGAGACAATGTTCAGAGATGAGAAAGCAGGTAGGGCTAAGCTGCGGCCCTGAAGGGCAGGCCAGTGACAAGTCCACTTTGGAAGCTTATTCCCGAGTTCCAGCCTTTCCAGGATCCCAAGGCAGGAAGGGGAGACAGTGGGAGGCCTCCCCCCTCCTCAGACTTTTCTTTTTTCCTTCTTTCATATGACAGGACGAGCTCAGAGAGACTGCAAGGAGTTGATTGCTGGGCCAATGGGTCAGATCCTGAGAACGGGGCACCTGTATGAATTTCAGAGTCTTCCTATACCCCTTTCTTTGCTTATAGGAACTAGGATACATTCTAGATCCCTTACCCCGACATTGAAGACTACTTTCATCTGGTACCAACTCCTTTTCCATGTATATCTCTAACCATGCCTCCCTTTCCTTGCATTCTAGGCGGCTGCACAAAATATTGGTTATGCCTTCAAAGGACTGTGCACTTCAAAACTGCTGAGCTTTTGAATTGCCCAGAACAGCCTCTGGACTTTAATTTTTATGGAAAATCCCCAATTCTTCTTCAAGACCTGACACAAATGTCTCCCTCTCAACCAAAGCCAGGCCCTGCTCCTTCGGGCAGACTCAGTTCATCCGACCTTTGTGCTCCCGTTGCACTCTGCGCATCCTGAATTATAGCACATTGCGTTTCAGCATTTTGCCTCCCATCCCGTGTCTGTCGCTGAAAGGCTGACCTGGAGATGGGGAGAGGGTTCTTGGATAAGGTAGAAAATGGAAGACGCTTATAGAAAAAATCCAAGATGTTCATAACTTTTACAGATATAGAGCAAAGCTTTGTCCTGTCTCCTTCTTCCCAAGAAGTAGGACTTTCCCTCACTGATCAGTTGGTTCCTTGAGGAGAGGAAACATCTCACATCCTATTTCTGTTTTCTCATCCTGGGTATAGCACTGTTCCTGGCACAGAGACGCTTGATAAATATTCATGGTGTGAATGGCTGAACTAGTTAACGCTTGCTAGAGTTTTGAGGGGACACCTGGCAAGTAGCACCTCTCTCCCTCAGCTGAATTCCGAACTAAAAAAGAAGGGACAGAATAGGCACAGGGGCATCAACATATTTCTGAAAAGGGCCAGGTTAGAAGGTTACATCTTAGTAGAGAGTCAAGAGGGCTTGCTCATTCCCACCTCCACTCTACACCGTGGCACCACCCAACTGAGAGGAAAAGCTCAAATCTGCAGGCCATGCCATCATCTCCCCCTAGTCTGGGTGGAGGAGGGAGGAGAAAAGGGAGGGATTCCCCACCCTCAAGGTATTTGTAAGCTATCTGAGACACAGCAGAACATGAATGCTGCCACCAAACTGGTCGTTGACTCTAATCTCATGGCAGTGGATAGTATAACCTTTAGGGGAAGTCCCCTCCCCAGGAATAAGGAGACAGGAAAAGGCTTTACCTTGTAAGTGTACGCATCTGGGATTTTTTCTGTAAGCATCTTTCATTTTCTACCCTCTCTGAGAAACCTTCCCCACTTCCTGGTCAACCTTTCAGTAAAAAACAAAATAAAATTCTTTATCTATATTCTCTCCCCTCAACTACTTTATCCTTTTTACACTTTATGGAGCTCCTTAGTTACTGTTTTCCACTCTTTCACCTTCTTACAAATGATGTGTAATCTTGGCGGACTCACACCCAGAGGCGTCAGTTCCTGAAATTCCAGGGGGGAGATGCGGAGCCACCCTACACCTTTCCAATCAGTTCAGTCCTTTCTGTGTGGCAGACGCTGCCCCTGGACTGGGGCAGGGAGCTCCGCCAACAGGGCCCAGGACTTCAAGAGAACCATCGCAGTGGTCAGCACACTGCGGCTCGCGAGCTACATGTGGCTCTTTGGCCCCTTGAGTGTGGCTCTTCCACAAA
>NW_006285608.1:429569-430754 GCF_000327345.1 Myotis davidii
GAGAGAGAGAGAGAGAGAGAGAGAGAGAGAGAGAGATTTCAATAGAAAGCTTATATGAAGCCCAGAACTTAGGCACAGCTTGATGTGTGGGAAAAATAACAAGTCACGCTGTGGCTGGAGCATGACATTGTTGGCGAGTGACTGGAAAGGGGTTGGAGAGTTAGAAGAGGACTGGCTAACCTGGGAAATCAAAGGGAAATTTTTGAGAAGCTTCCATTTTTAGGGGTTAAAGCTTTTTATCCCCCCAAATGCCTTATCCCCTAATCTTCTGCTGGAGACAATGTTCAGAGATGAGAAAGCAGGTAGGGCTAAGCCGCGGCCCTGAAGGGCAGGCCAGTGACTAGTCCACTTTGGAAGCTTATTCCCGAGTTCGAGCCTTTCCAAGATCCCAAGGCAGGAAGGGGAGACAGTGGGAGGCTGCTGGAGAGTTGAGAACTTGGTTATAATGAAGAGTGTGTGCATGTTCCATTATTCACAGATTAGTGCAAAACTGTGCTCTTCAGAGATTGACTCTGTGACTCAACGTTGGGTCGGATTAACAGGCACTTTCCCCCCTTGAACATGAAGACATCATTATTTCTGAAGCACAGAGGAGCCAAACCTTGAGTCTTTATTGGAGTATGTGATGAAAATGTCACCTTCCAGGATGTGCTGTAATTGCCAGGCGGGGTACCAGTGCCAGCTCAGAGGCCAGAGTCCTTGGGCTCTCGGCTTGGAGCTGGGGCCTCTCAAAAGGAAGCTGCTCATTATAGTCTGAAAGTCAGAAGCTGCAACTGAAAATTCTCATTTCATGGAGATTACAATTCACCTGAACATTATTATTAGTTTTTTACACATGGTAGAAACAATAGCTGTTTCCAACACCCTTTGCTTTACACCCCTTTGTCTCTGGCAAGTCGTTCTCTTTCTGCTGCCCGAGTTAGCATCTCTCATTTTCCTTTTCCCCTCTGGGCACCATGGGGATGATGTAAAATTTAACTCTGATTCTGCAAGCTCTAAGTTTCCCAGGTCATCGATTCTGTGGCCACTGGGAAAGTGAGACCAGTAAGCAGGGGGCAGAGGCCGGGGTTGGACAAAACTGGTGGGAAGAAGTGGTTTCTGAACTGGGATCCACAACAGGGCTTCAGCGGATCTGTGATGCCCAGAAATAATTTGCAAAAGTGTGTGTGTGTGTGTGTGTGTGTG
>NW_006285608.1:430851-435756 GCF_000327345.1 Myotis davidii
AGAACCTCTCTCCCTCAGCTGAATTCCGAACTAAAAAAGAAGGGACAGAATAGGCACAGGGGCATCAACATATTTCTGAAAAGGGCCAGGTTAGAAGGTTACATCTTAGTAGAGAGTCAAGAGGGCTTGCTCATTCCCACCTCCACTCTACACCGTGGCACCACCCAACTGAGAGGAAAAGCTCAAATCTGCAGGCCATGCCATCATCTCCCCCTAGTCTGGGTGGAGGAGGGAGGAGAAAAGGGAGGGATTCCCCACCCTCAAGGTATTTGTAAGCTATCTGAGACACAGCAGAACATGAATGCTGCCACCAAACTGGTCGTTGACTCTAATCTCATGGCAGTGGATAGTATAACCTTTAGGGGAAGTCCCCTCCCCAGGAATAAGGAGACAGGAAAAGGCTTTACCTTGTAAGTGTACGCATCTGGGATTTTTTCTGTAAGCATCTTTCATTTTCTACCCTCTCTGAGAAACCTTCCCCACTTCCTGGTCAACCTTTCAGTAAAAAACAAAATAAAATTCTTTATCTATATTCTCTCCCCTCAACTACTTTATCCTTTTTACACTTTATGGAGCTCCTTAGTTACTGTTTTCCACTCTTTCACCTTCTTACAAATGATGTGTAATCTTGGCGGACTCACACCCAGAGGCGTCAGTTCCTGAAATTCCAGGGGGGAGATGCGGAGCCACCCTACACCTTTCCAATCAGTTCAGTCCTTTCTGTGTGGCAGACGCTGCCCCTGGACTGGGGCAGGGAGCTCCGCCAACAGGGCCCAGGACTTCAAGAGAACCATCGCAGTGGTCAGCACACTGCGGCTCGCGAGCTACATGTGGCTCTTTGGCCCCTTGAGTGTGGCTCTTCCACAAAATACCACGTGTGGGCGTGCACATACAGTGGGATTGAAACTTCGTGGCCCATGCACAAAAGTCGGTATTTTGTGGAAGAGCCACACTCAAGGGGCCAAAGAGCCGCATGTGGCTCATGAGCCACAGTTTGCCGAGCCGCTGTTTGCCGACCACTGTCCTAGAGTATCTTACCAGCTTGCCACTCAGATCCTCTCCAAGTCAGAGATAGAAGTGAAGCATGACAGAGTATGGGTCTCATTACCAGACCCTGTTCGTCAGATTAAAGTTGACATTGATCCATCACCCAGCAACTGATTGCTTAATTTTACTATCTTCCAGACCCTATTTTTTTCATATTGTTCAAAGAGTGACCTAAGAGATCAGCTGCCTTGCTAAAATCCTGGGATGCTGTTTACTCTGCATTCTCTGAGCGGTAATCCCATCAAAATCAGAAATGAAGTTATTTTAGCATGACTTGTTCCTAATGAAGCTTGAATCATCTGCTACTTTCCAGTCTAGGTTCTGAGTGGGTGATGGTTTGTTTGCCAAACCCAGAAATATAGAGTGTACAATTCAGATGTAAGTGCCGTTTAAATACGTAGTTTTACTCATTAAGAGCATCCAAACTCTCAGAGAGCGAGTGGGCATATTTAAAAGGGCCCCATGCACACCTGGATTGAGTGACAGGGAAAATGTCAGGGGGGAAATGCTGCATTGTGTGTAAAAATTATACAATAAAAAGAAAACCAAAAGTCTCTACAATTCTTGGGAAAATGGCTAATAAAATCGGGATATTATTTTAAAAAAACAAAAACAACAAGAAACTTTGGATCCCTGAAGCCCATAGTGCTATAGATTTCTATTAGAGAAAAAGCAAGTTGAGTAGAAACTCAATAGGAGGCAGCCCCATCCAGACAAGGGTATGAGTCGAGGGGGTGGGGGTTCCTGAGGAGAAAGGTCCCTAAAATGACAGCTCCTGCAATGTTCCAGCCCAGGCACTAACAGGCCATGCCCCTGCATGCAAGGGGCTGAGTTCACCGCCAGCACCAATCTCCCTTACCTTGTGTTTCCATTTTCCTGTGGACACCAGGTTTCTGAGACAGGCCGTGTAAGTCCTGCTGTAACAGGGCTGGGGCGTGTGAGCAGCACCCAGTGGCCCTCACCCTGCAGCCCCTTCACTGTTTCATAGAGTTCCTCAAGTTTCTTTTCGGCATCAGAAATGATTGAATCCTGGAAAATGCTGCTGTGGAGTTATTTCTGGCTCCCTTCCCTCCAGCCCTGGTGTCTGCTTGCTCACTGACAGCCATTAACAGCTGTTAGAAAGGGCTTTCAATTGCCTGGCTTCTCGCTGAAGTGCTGTAACACCAGTTTTCTAAGCACTCAACTACACTGTAGAGGAGAGAAAGATGGCAGGAGAGTTACATAAAATCCCCTTCATTTGGGGTGTCGGGTTCTTCTCCCCTTTTTGCAGGAAAACTAAGCCTCTGGCTGAGCTGTAGGGGTGCTGCCCGCTGAGTCCTTGCAGAGGCTAATTCAGGGGTCCCCTCTGCCAGCCCAGACGTGGCCCGGTGTCATTCTCAAGGACACCATTAAGAGGTGCTGGACACTGGTGCATCCTTGATGTGTGAATTTTAGCATCCCACCCTCACAGAGTTGCTGCCACCTCCCTGCGTCAGGGCCAGACAGAGAGGCAATGGCCTGCACCACAGGCTGGAAGCTGCTGCCAGCGCCCCCTGAGGCCCCCGCAAACCTGGACCATCAGCGCCTCCAGAAGCCCAGTGCTGCCAGTGAGGCTCCCAGGTGGCCTCCTCCTCGGTTGTTACTTCCCCACAAAGGGCTGAGAACTACAGTAGGTACCTGGCCAGGCTCCCAAGGAGCAAGCACATAACTTTCTTCAGATGCTCTGAGAGGCTTGTGACCCTTCCAAATGAGTTCAGACATTCAGGATAAAGAGAGGAGAACAGACTTAGAGGTCAGGGGTGGAGAACTGATACAGAAGAAGCCAGGAATGGGAAGCTGTATCTTAAAAGAAAACCTTTCTAGTAACAAGGGAGGTCATTGGTTATAGAAAAGCCCTCAGGGGCCAAATCAGGCAACACTACCCTCACTTCTTTATGATAAGAGGAATTGCAGCCAGAGTAATACATGTTGATTAAATTTATTTAGTACATACGATGTATCAGATAGTATGTTAAAGACTCACTCTATATTTTAATCCTGAAGGAAACCCTGTAAGGAAGGCACATTTATTATTCTTGTTCTATAGATGAAGAAACTGAGGCTCAGAGAGGGGAAGCAGCCCAACATTGCACCTTCGCCTGCATGAAAGCCAGAATTTGAAGCCAGGAAATGTGGCTTCCAACTCTTTACGACCTGCCTGATATTTCATCCAGAAGCTTGTTAAAGAAACAAGTGTACAAGTAAGCATAGTAATAAAGATAATTTCAGCAAGTAGTAATTTCAGGTGGTGATAAACCTTCAGGTGGCTTGGTGGGCAGAATAACGGCCTCTAAGGCTGTCCACAAACTAATCTCTGGCTTGGGAATACATTAGGTTGGAGAAGGAAGATGAGGAAGAAGAAAATGACAATTGATAGTGGTACTCTACATGATAGAGGGAAGCAAGGACACTGTGGGTTGTGGATTTGGGGCTAATTAATTTTATTTGAAGTAGGAGAGGGTATGAGTTTTACAGGTGAAGGAAACTCAATGGGTAGTCAGGGTATGCTTCCTAAAGGAGTTATGCAAAACAAAGGAATGGTGTGTGTGTGTGTGTGTGTGTGTGTGTGCATAGAGCACATCCTATGCAGAGTGTAGATGCGCATACACACTCAGCTGTAGAGAGAGAGAGAGAGAGAGAGAGAGAGAGAGAGATTTCAATAGAAAGCTTATATGAAGCCCAGAACTTAGGCACAGCTTGATGTGTGGGAAAAATAACAAGTCACGCTGTGGCTGGAGCATGACATTGTTGGCGAGTGACTGGAAAGGGGTTGGAGAGTTAGAAGAGGACTGGCTAACCTGGGAAATCAAAGGGAAATTTTTGAGAAGCTTCCATTTTTAGGGGTTAAAGCTTTTTATCCCCCCAAATGCCTTATCCCCTAATCTTCTGCTGGAGACAATGTTCAGAGATGAGAAAGCAGGTAGGGCTAAGCTGCGGCCCTGAAGGGCAGGCCAGTGACAAGTCCACTTTGGAAGCTTATTCCCGAGTTCCAGCCTTTCCAGGATCCCAAGGCAGGAAGGGGAGACAGTGGGAGGCTGCTGGAGAGATGAGAACTTGGTTATAATGAAGAGTGCGGACATCTTCTATTATTCACAGATTAGTGCAAAAAGTTGACTCTGTGACTCAAAGTTGGGTCGGATTAACAGGCACTTTCCCCCCTTGAACATGAAGACATCATTATTTCTGAAGCACAGAGGAGCCAAACCTTGAGTCTTTATTGGAGTATGTGATGAAAATGTCACCTTCCAGGATGTGCTGTAATTGCCAGGCGGGGTACCAGTGCCAGCTCAGAGGCCAGAGTCCTTGGGCTCTCGGCTTGGAGCTGGGGCCTCTCAAAAGGAAGCTGCTCATTATAGTCTGAAAGTCAGAAGCTGCAACTGAAAATTCTCATTTCATGGAGATTACAATTCACCTGAACATTGTTATTAGTTTTTTACACATGGTAGAAACAATAGCTGTTTCCAACACCCTTTGCTTTACACCCCTTTGTCTCTGGCAAGTCGTTCTCTTTCTGCTGCCTGAGTTAGCATCTGTCACTTTCCTTTTCCCCTCTGGGCACCATGGGGATGATGTAAAATTTAACTCTGATTCTGCAAGCTCTAAGTTTCCCAGGTCATCGATTCTGTGGCCACTGGGAAAGTGAGACCAGTAAGCAGGGGGCAGAGGCCGGGGTTGGACAAAACTGGTGGGAAGAAGTGGTTTCTGAACTGGGATCTACAAGAGGGCTTCAGCGGATCTGTGATGCCCAGAAATTATTTGCAAAAGTGTGTGTGTGTGTGTGTGTGTGTGTGTAGAGGTGGGTGTAAAGTGTGTGTGCGTGTGTGTGTGTGTGTAGAGGTG
>NW_006285608.1:436082-478881 GCF_000327345.1 Myotis davidii
TGGTTATAGAAAAGCCCTCAGGGGCCAAATCAGGCAACACTACCCTCACTTCTTTATGATAAGAGGAATTGCAGCCAGAGTAATACATGTTGATTAAATTTATTTAGTACATACGATGTATCAGATAGTATGTTAAAGACTCACTCTATATTTTAATCCTGAAGGAAACCCTGTAAGGAAGGCACATTTATTATTCTTGTTCTATAGATGAAGAAACTGAGGCTCAGAGAGGGGAAGCAGCCCAACATTGCACCTTCGCCTGCATGAAAGCCAGAATTTGAAGCCAGGAAATGTGGCTTCCAACTCTTTACGACCTGCCTGATATTTCATCCAGAAGCTTGTTAAAGAAACAAGTGTACAAGTAAGCAGCATAGTAATGATAATTTCAGCAAGTAGTAATTTCAGGTGGTGATAAACCTTCAGGTGGCTTGGTGGGCAGAATAACGGCCTCTAAGGCTGTCCACAAACTAATCTCTGGCTTGGGAATACATTAGGTTGCATAGCAAGGAAGGATTAAGGTTTCAGGTGTAATTAAAGTTCTTAATCCGCTAAGGAGACCATCCTGAATCTCTGGGCAGGCGCACTGTAAGCACAAGGATCCCTGGGAGTAGGAGCTAGGGCTGCAGAAGAGAGGCACAGAGAGATGCATTATTGCTGCTTTTGAAGATGGAGGAAGGAGCCACGAGGCAAGGGATGCGGACAGGGTAGATTTCTAGAATCTGGACAGGGCAAGGAAACGAATTCTCCCCTAGAAAGAAGGCCCTAGAAAGAAATCATCCCTGAGATCCCAACAGTGGAGTTGAGACCTGAATGACACAAAGCAGCCAATTCTGAAATATCTGAGAGAAAAGCTTCCGGGTGGAGCAAAGGATTAGCAATGATGATGAGCTGCTGACTCCAGAAACAAAAAAGAAGGTCAGTGTATAGACTTGCTGCTCAGTGTGGTCCACAGACCAGTAGCATCGGCATCTCCTGGGAAGTGGTTAGAAATGCAAATCCTTGTGGTCCCATCCGAGACCTATTGCAGCAGGTTCCTAGGGGTGGGGTCTAGGTATCTGCTTTGGGTAAGCCTTTCTTTCTTGCAACAATCACACTTGTAGAAAAGTTGAAAGTCTAGTACAGGAAGTTCTGTTTTCTTCAGCCACTTAAGCATAAAGTGCTGCCCTGGTGCCCTATCGTCATCCAATACTTTAATGGGTGTTTAATGTAAACAAGGGCATTCGCCGACACAAGCACGATGCGACCCTGAAACCAGGAGACTGACAACGATGCAGTGTGCACCTGCTCCAGGGAGCCGGCTCAGATCTCTCCAGATGCTGCAATAATCTGTTTTGTAGCCAAGCGACCCATTGCAGAGCATGGGCTGCGTTTTGTTTTCATGTCCTTTCAGTCTCCTTCAGACGGGAAAAGTCTCTCGGTTTTTCCTTGACTTTCGAGACCTGGCCACTTCCGAAGATCGCAGGGCAGTTATTTTGGGCCTGATGCTTCCTCCTGATTAAATTCAGGTTACGCTTCGTTGGCAGGAGGAGCACGACAGTGACTCTGCAGTCTCCTCGCATCCTGTCTGCGGGCGAGTGTTTCCGTTGGTCCCATTGCTGGAGGCGATCGCTGTGATCACTTCGTAAGGAGGGTGCCTGCCGGGCTTCTCCACGATAAGGTTACCCTGGGCCATAAACAGGTGTTCTGCAGCGAGGCCTCTTGAAACTATGTAATTATTTTATTCCTCATCACATCTTCAATTTATTAATTTATATTATATGCCTAGTTGAACTCATGGTTTCCCATTGTATTCAATGGGTTCTAATCTGGTACCAGCAGATAACCTGATGCTCACGTTATCTCATTATTGACCAGTGGGAGCCCTTTGTGTCCTTTTGACATGTTTCCATCACCCTTCAAGGACTTCCTTGCTTTTGGGAGCAAGATGTTCTAGGTTCATCTTGTACCTTCTCTGCCCCAGGCCTGGAATCAACCATTTTCCCAAAGAGTCCTTTCTTATTTCATTTTAGTGGAAAATGGTACTTAGAAGCCAAGATCTAAGTGCCAGATATAATCATTGTTATGAGAGTGTCACTGCATTCAGGCCTTTTCAGAGGATAGAGCTAAAAAATATATGTAAGATATTATCCTATATAATAAAAGCCTAATATGCTAAGTGTCTGGTAGTTAGTTCAACCAAAGTGTAATATGCTAATGATATGCTAAGGCACTCAGCCACTCGCTATGAAGTGCACTGACCACCAGGGGGCAGATGGTCTGACCAGTAGGTTAGCTTGCTGCTGGGGTCTAGCAGATCAGGACTGAGTGAGATGGGCTGGACATGCCCTGGAGCCCTCCCACCGTCCCTCCCCAGCGGGCCAACCTCTTGCATCCCTCCCAGGCCCTGATCATGCACTGGTGGGGTCCCTCGGCCTGGACTGCACCCTCTCGCAATCAGGGACCCCCCAGAGGATGTCGGAGAGCCAGTTTCAGCCAGATCCCTCAGGCCAGGGCGAGGGACCCCACTGGTGCACGAATTCATGCACCAAGCCTCTAGTATTACATATTTTATATTATTGTATACGTGTGTATAGATACACATATTATTACAAATTATACATTTTTATAATTATATATAATCATATATTACATATACACACACTTACATACACACATTACATTTTTATTTTTCTATATTTATCTGTAAATATTGGAAACCACGAGTTCTCATGGTTACATCTAATTCAAATTCAACATCATGAGGTTCATTCTAGTTTTCTCCCTTTCAGTGTTCATACTCCCTTCCCCAATAATGACAAACATGGTGTATTAGTTTCCTAGGGCTAATGTAGCAGAGTACCACAAACCGGGGGGCTTAAACAGCAGAAAAGGATTGTCTCCCAGTTGTAGAGGCCGGGAGCCCAAGGTCAAGTTACTGATGGCTCCTGGCTTGGCACCATCCGTTGGCCTTGATTCTGTTCCACATCTCGCTCCCACTTCGGGTGGTTCTCTGTGATCTTCACGTCCTTGTCTTGTAAATGCATTTCCCTGATCTCTGCCTCATACACTCCTCATGTATGTGTCTGTGCTCAAACTTCCCCTGCTTGCAAGAACATTAATTATATAGACTTGGGGCCCACCCTAAGCCAGTACAACCTCATCTTAACTAATTACATCAGCACCCCCTCTTTCCAAATAAGGTCACATTCTGAGGTACTGGGGGTTAGGACTTAAATATAAGAATTGTGAAGGGACACAATGGAACCCACAACGTTCGGCTTTTATTGTTCTTAATGTTTACTTGAGTAATCCTCCTGAATGTGACCAATCTTCCCTTTTGGTTGTCTTCTTCTACTCCCACCCCCACCCCTGAAATGGGACCTACTTATCTTGCTTGGGCTCTGAGTTCTCATTTCAAGCGCTGCCCTACCCCTGTATAGATGTCATCTGCCCATGCCAGCCATTGTCTAGGGGCTGCCCTTCTTGCCTTGCTTGGGCTCAAGCTCCCGACGCCAGGATGCCTCTGCAGTGAACGCCCTTCCCTCGCATGATGTCCTTCGCAGCCAGTCTGGTTCTGTCACCTCGTGCAAGGAGGCCCCTCTCAGGTGGCATCCTCCCTCACCCTACTTGGGTAGTGACATCCCATGTTGTCTCCCTCCCTCCCATGTGGACACCCTCCTCACCCTGTTAGGGTTCTGACACCCTGTGGGGGCCAGTCCCCATGTGTCAGCATCACCCCCCCGCCCCCCAGCTCTGGGCCACCATGCCTGCCCTCGCCTCACTGCCGATGCCTACCTTACTCCGTGCACATAATAGAATGTTCAGGCAGCACGGGCACAGACAAGGGCATGGGGGAGGCGAAGGAGGAGGGGGACCCGGAATCTGAGTGTGGACAAGCTCTCGTGAGATTCACAGGCAGCCCGAACCCTGTGAGCCCTGGTGTGGCATCAGTGAGCAGGGATGTCACAGGATGGGTCGGAGCGTGGCAAAACCAGCTCCTGGGAGGTGCTGCAGGCTTTAGCAAGGAGGGTCTATCTTCTTTCTTTACTTTTGAGTTGACAAAAATCGGTTTGTCTGGGGCAGAAATGCCATCAGGCACATATGAGTGAGCTCCAGTCTCTTCTCTTGGGAAGAGCAGGAGTCATCAGTTACTTAAACATCGTGTCCCTTCCTCCATTCTTCCCTCCAGCCTTTAGCTTCCACCCTCCCTTCTAAAGTACCAAGGGCACTTTCCTGGCAGCTCTCGCCCTCCCGTCTCCCCCCCCCTCCCCCTTATGCTTCTTGCAAGTGTTTCTATATCTTTGCCTTCATGCTATTCACACCGAGACCCAGTGCAATCTGGCTTCCACCCGGGAGTTCTGTTTTTATTCTGTGTACACGAGAAGCCGCTGGAGGGTTTTAAGAAGACAAACATGCCTGATTTATGCTGTGGAATGATCCCTCTGGCATGGGGACTAGGTTTGACAAAGCCCAAAGAGGAAGCAGGATGGGAGGTCAGGAAGCTGCCCCATTGCCAGCCGAGAGGGTGCTGGTGTGCACTGGGTGGCCAGGGGGGAGTTGATGAAAAGGGGACAGGTTTGGATGGCAGGGTGTTCGGAGGGATTGGAGGTTGGGGGAGGGAAGGAGAGCAGCATCACAGAAGATGGCCAGGGCTTGAGGGGTGAGGGGGATGGGGATGGCAATTGTGGAAGTGACTGGAGGCAGAGCAGGTGTGGAGAAGAGGGGCATCCAGGAGCCCCCTTGGCTGATGTTTTGTTTGACCCTCATCTGTATGGCAATATCACGTAAGCCACTGACACTATCAATCTGGAGTGTAGGGATGGCTAGGGCCGAACGTTCAGATCCAGAAGTCATTGGCTAATAGGTCTCCTGGAGGAGCCACAAAAATGGTGTTCACTTAGAATCGTGACTTCACCACGAAATGCTAAGGAAGGCTGAGGACATGGGCTGGGGGAGGTGGCGGCCGTGGGGCAGGGCTTGCCAGCAAGCTGTGGACAGGCGGCAGGTCACCACTCGTCAGCCCTGGTCTGACGCCACCTTGCGGAGCCGAGGAGAGTTGACATCCGAGCATGAATGTGTCCCCAGCACAGTCACACGCACGTGGGACCATAGTTAGGCCCATCAGGCCAAGCCCTCAATTGGAGAACAAAATTTTCTCCAGTCTGCTGCTGAGTTCAAGGCCTGACTCAGAGCCCAGGCCTCCGAAGGCAGCCCCGGTCACCCTCCAATTTGGAGACTCGGCAAACATGCCCTTAGCGGCTGCCCTGTAAGCGCAGGGCGCTGGGGCGTTACAAATCGCGCTGACTTCTGTGACTCCATATCATCTCAAGCCAGCCTTCGGAGGGCTGGAGGGATTTTTTTTAGCCTATTTTATAGCCAAGGAAACTAAGACTCAGAAGTTCAACCACTTGTCTGAGACCACGCATCCAGGATGTGATGGAGTCAGGCCTTCAGACCAGGACAGTCTACATCTGAAACCTCCATCCCACCTTGTTCCTCCGTCAGAATCTACAGCGGCCTCATTGCTGCTAAAATATAACTGTCGCTGGCATGTCTTCATCAAGCAACCAGCCAGGTGCTGCTTTATCCTGGGGCCTACATGATGCTCTCCCATCCGCGATCCCAGACTTACCCTGAGAGAGGCTGCACCCCTTTCTGAGGACTTGCCTTACTCAGGTCTTTTATCCTCCTGCACTGCACAACTCCTGTTCTCTGCTGGTCCGAGTCCCTATCTTCCAGTTCCACACCACCTGCTCAGTTACTGGTCCTTGGGTCTCACCTCCCCAGTGCTTCCTGAATGCTCCACCAACCCCTTCCAGGACATCTCCCTGATGTCTCTGGCCTCCCTGCACTTCTCCAGGGGTCTCCAGGCTGCAGTAGCCTTGACCTCTAACCCCCCAGTGCCTGTGACATGTTACTCTACCAAGCAGTACACATGGCCTCATCTTGATTGTTCTGATTATAGTTACCTCCATCTCAGAGTCTTCAAGGTCAAATTCAACATCTCTCCTTAATCCAGGGGACCTGATCCAGCTTCCTGTGTACCAGCAGAAGCAAATAGATCAAATATGGACTCTGAGTCATCACAGGACTTCAAAGGTCACCTACTTCAACCTTCTGTCTGATGTTACCCTTCCCTCTCCAACATTCTTCCCAAAGTCAAACCTCCCCTGACACATGCACTCACTAACTCATCCCTTCTTTGACAGGTACCTTAATTATTTATTTCCCTTTCCCCCTTAAAAGTTGCCTAGCAGCAATAGCCTCCACTGCCCCAAAGTGACCCAGTTGAGGTCCACTCCTGCCTCCTGGTGGCCACTTATATATTCAAGGCAGTGATCTTGACCCCGAGCCTTCTCTTCTTCAGAAAACCATCAACTTTGCCACAGCGTGTATCATCTCAGAGCTCCTCCTCTCTCCTGGCCTCCCCCCCAAGACAGCCCCCAGTTTCTTTGTCCTAAAGACTCTTTACCTTCCACATTCAATGCAGATTCAGACAAGATCCGATAAGTATTTATTGAGTGCCATCTCTCTGCCAGGCATTGGTCCCGGAGCTGAAGATAAAGCAAGGGACAAGTCAGCAATCCAGATGGAGCCCACATCTCAATACTCACCTGCCTTTTCCACTGTGGGGCTCTGCTCCTTTGCTAGCATTGTGACACTCGGTCTCAAAGCTCTGGTCGGATGTGGGCTCTTAGCATGATGACCAAGACACTGTCCCTGCTCCTGATCAACGGCAGGAAGTTCACCAATTTCTGATCCATGTTGACCTGAGAAACTCACCACAATGTCCCTTCACCCTCTGCCCTGCCCCATTGGCTATAACGGCATCGCCCTGGGCTAGATAAATAGTTATTATCAGCCAATGTGGTTCACTACTCATCAGACCACATAATTCAGAAATCATGCTTCTTAAAAATTCCCCACTTAATACTCGACAGAAAAAATGCTAATCCACCGCACAAGATTGGGTTTTATTTTTCTAGACAGGAAGCATTTTCTTCTGCTCCTTTGCTAGTGGTGTGACACTCGGTCTCAAAGCTCTGGTCGAATGTGGGCTCTTAGCATGATGACCACGACACTGTCCCTGCTTCTGAAAGCTCGTGGCTCCATTGGCTTGACCTAGTTAACTGGTCTATGTTGAATCTCTCTCTCTCTCTCTCTCTCTCTCTCTCTCTCTCTCTCTTTCTCTCTCATCAACGGCAGGAAGTTCACCAGTTTCTGATCCATGTTGACCTGAGAAACCCCAATGTCCCTTCACCCTCTGCCCTGCCCCATTGGCTATAACGGCATCGCCCTGGGCTAGATAAATAGTTATTATCAGCCAATGTGGTTCAATACTCATCAGACCACATAATTCAGAAATCATGCTTCTTAAAAATTCCCCACTTAATACTCGACAGAAAAAATGCTAATCCACCGCACAAGATTGGGTTTTATTTTTCTAGACAGGAAGCATTTTCTTTAGTCACGTAATGACTTTCTTTGACATATTAATGAAGGAATGTGAATTTAAAACAGCCTGGGATGCTGCCCCGTTCTTTGTTATCTGAGGGGCTGGCCGCATGGAAGTAGCTGGAGTAACTGCTGACTGGCTGGGCCGTGTCATCATTGAATTAACTGCTTACGAAGACTGAATTTACCAAATTAAATTTCAGTGAATAATTTCTGTTCACATAACAGCAGAAATGAAACCATTGTGGAGGTGGTAGATAGGCTGTCTTATGGGGCTGACATTACATTAGAGGAGTGCTGTGGAGTCAGGCGGAGCAAGGGCATGGTCAGCGGAAACCTGTCCACAGGGTCGGGAAGGGAACGATCCTGGGCTCTGGAGTCAAATTCCAGGTTTCCCACTCCTTGTTGGTGAGACCTAGGGCATGTTACCTGAGGCTCTTTGAGCTTCAGTTTTCTTATCTGTAAAATGGGCATGGATAAGGGCTACTTAGAGATGACATATTGGATTACATTTAGGGATGCATTTGGTTACCTGCAAAGGTCTGTGTAAAGATGGTTGGTAGTTGTCATGTAGCTCCCTGTCTGAGGAAGTTGAGCTAGAACAATTAGAAGTAAGAAAGAAAGCTCTCCTCTGGTACCCTACCTTTTGCAAGGGCTGGAGCTGACTACAGACAGGACTAGAAGACAGAGTGCATCTTTGGAAATCGGTTCCATTGGATATGACCAAATAGTCGATTAATCCATCGGGTTAGCGGTGGGTTGGATTGGTTAAATATAGCCAATCCGGTTGCTGTGATGCCAAAGCAAGAGATTAAAATGTGCAGCTTCTTGGTCCTCAGTGAGGCTGAGGAAATAACAAGAAAGATAACTTTCCCACTTGGTCTAGCACATGTGTGTGGTAGACTAGGTTACTGTTTAAAGCTGTCCACCCCCTCTCTTCACCTTCATGGAAGGTTATTTCCTTACTCCTTAGTGTTGGCTCAGCCATGCGACTCAGTTGAGAATAGTAACAGAGTAGATGCAAGCACGGGAATGTGCTGGTGCAGCTGGGCTCACTCTCTTGTGCCTCTGCCATTGCCACAAGAAGAGCATCTTCCAGGTAGACGCTTCCTCTTCATCCTGGGCTCTAGAATAAACATACAAGAAATGGACCAGAGCCCAGCTTGGTAGCAAGGAACCAATTCTATCTAAAGCAGAACTGCTCAGCCCAGCCCAGCCTTGTTCAGACAATCTTAGCTGACCGACAGATAGGTGAATGAAATAAATGCTTACTGTTCTATGACACTGAGATTTTGGTTGCTTGTTACGCAGCAAGAACTGACTGATACAAGAACTGACTTTCATATCCACTGGCTCATTCAATCTGCAGAAAACCCCCATGATTCAGATAGGTCAGATAATGTTAATTCTCATTTTTATGTGAGAAAACTGAGGCTTAGGAAGAAGTGACTGTGGTCAAGAGGCAAGTCAGACTAAAAGGCCAGCCTTTTAGTGCAAAGTTGAGTGCTCTTTCCCATGTGTGACAATGGCTTCTCTACTGGGAGCTGGGAGCTGGGTGAGCTCCCTGGATTCCCAGGAGAAGCACAAGCTTCTTTTACCTCACAGGTTTACCAAAGGCCAGCCTATCAGCAGGGCTGGAGGGGCGAGAGGCCTCCTGGGGCAGTCAGTGACTGTCTTGTGGTTCACACTGCAGCATTTCCTGTGATTTGGGTTGGTGCCAACGTGTCACTGGGCAGAGATAGAAAGCAGTCTGTCATGTATAAAATTTAACAGGCAATAATGTCTGCTACTAAATTGTATATCATTCCTAACGATGTTGTCAGCCCCTAATCAGTCTAATTTATATTGTCAACATGATATAATAGTCCCACCCGGTGGGGCCTTCGGAAATACAAAATCCAACAACGTGTGAGACCGGAGTGGATTTCCACTGGTTCTGACTCTGGAAATCACACTGGGATTGCTGACTCCCACTGCAGAGAACCAGAGGGAAGGCTATACACCTTCCGGCACAGGGCCTGGTACTCAAGGCAGGCAATGCGTGGCTGCTACTGCTTCGTGTTGTATTGCAGCAGAGCCGGCTAGTATTAGAAATCTTGTCCTTAGAGCAGCAGAGAGGGAGGTGTGAGGTGTAGAATGCCCTTGCGGTGGTTTTTCTCCCCTCTTTTGTCATCATGACTTCTAAAAAAAGACCTGTGAGGATTGCAAAGGTGATTTTCAATGCAGTATTTATACCTCCCTATGGGTAAGACTGGAGGCCGCCTGGCACAGAGTAGGTGCTTAGTGAAGGGAAATTTTCTGGGCGCTCATTTCTTATCTACCCAAGGAATTAGTCTATGTGAAAACTATACAAATGATGAATTTCTGTGCAAAGGTGAAGGTGAGCTAATGATATTTTGGAGAACATGTTCTGTGCTATATGTGATATTTTTTACCCACCATCTCATTTCGGCCTTCCGATGACCCCAGGTGGAAGATCTTAATGTCCCTTTGAAGTTGAGAAAACGGAAACTCAAGTGGCTAATGACTTGACCACGGCAACCTGCTAATACTGGCAGAGCCTCAGAGCGTCGCACCTCCCAGTCCCAGTCCTGTGCTCCCCCAGCCCCACGAGCCTTTCTCCAAAGGAGTGGTGATCAGCCTTTGCTCATTTAGAAACTCCTGGATGTTAGGCATGGACGAGGCATTGACTAGACAAGGCAGTGCCTTTGTTTTTCATTTAGATGTTTTGTTGCTGGCCACACATGGCCTTCGTTTCCAGTGCTAAATTCCATGCCGAAGGGCACCACCTCGGGGAAATAATTCAGCCTGTCTGAGCTTGGTTGCCCAAATAATTCTCATGGCCTCCTTTCTCTGGGTTCACCAGAGTAATTACAAGGTCTCTTTGAGACCACAGAGCTCAGGGGTCACAGAGCCTCCGACAGGATAAAGAACTGCTTAAATGCCAGCACAGTGGCTCGGAACCAGTAACAGCACCGAATCCACTCGTTTCCCCTTTCAGGTGGGGAAACTGAGGCTCGGGGAGAGGACTGGCTTACCTAAATGGCCAGGGTAGAAAGAACAATGATCAGCCAGCAATCACGCAGGACACTTCCCCCACCTTCTCCCTTCATGGCATAAAGTCCTTGAAGGGACTTGAGCTTTGCAGTTCTCATGTTTTACAGTGAGGCAGGCAACGTATTCTGTACATGTTTGCAGCCCGTGCAATCTCTCACAATTATTCGTCTTTGCCCCTATACTTGGTACACCTAAAGACACCACAGCCAAATATAAATGAATGGGTATGACTGTTTCAATAAAACTTTATATACAAAGACGGGCAGTGGACCAAATTTGGTCTGCGGGCCATAGTTTGCCTACCTTTAGTATAAAGATTAGAATTTTTCCAGGATCTTGTCTGTATGAAGTCCATGGAGCACTTGAAACCCTCTCCTTTTGGGAAAAACAAACAAAAAAAGACAGGATCATGACCGGGCAGTCAGAATAGGGGACCTCTGTCACGAAGACCAGGTTTTGGAAAGTGCCAGGCCATGCTGGGCCACCTTGGCTACCTTTGTGCTTTCTCTTTATTGAGAGGACCCTTCATCGCATTAATTCTGCAAAATGCACGTGGCTGATGGAAAGAGAATTGATGGTGTGGTTAAGAGCAAGGCAGGGCTCCTTGGCCTGCACACCTACTGGCGAGGGATCCTCTGTTTCAAGAACCCCTCTGCTCCCCCTGTGTTAGGCCTTGTCACCTCCCCATCGCCTCTCCTCTTTAACCAGGAGCCTGGAATGTCTCTTCCTTCCCAATTAAGTGGAGGAGGCTCAGGCTTCACGTGCACTTCAGTCACGGGTATATTAATTTCACTGAGTTCTTAGGCCAGGATGGCTCTATGAATCCTGCCTTTCCTGGAGCTAATGGGGTGGCATAAATAACTCCAGGGAAAGCATTTGGCCCAGCAGCTCCCAAGTCAGGCTGGAGTTAATCAATCCTCTGCCGACGGGCAGCTGAAGGCTGGGATGTTGGGTCAGAGGTTGTGCCTGTCTGGGGCTAATTCCCTCCTAACAGATGTCACTACAGAGAGCCGTGTGCCCTCTGGGCCGAGGAAGGCAGCCCTGGGGAGCTAGGAACCTGACCTCTGATGTTCCCCTTGGCCTAGAGACAGATGAGAATGTAGCCTGCTCGTGGCCAATGAGTCAGGGCAGCTCTCTGACTCACCCTTGGGTGGCCCCACCAATCTCCTGGGAGAGGCTGGCTCCTCTTCCCATAGCCAGCGCCAGGGGAGCTGTGCAAGGGGCATCATGCTGCCTGTCTGCTGTCTGCACATGTCCCCGGCCGATGGCTTACCTCATCCGGCCGATGGCTTACCTCTGGCCCTATGAGAGCACCATCTCTCCCAGGAGACAGGATGACGCACGGTTTAGAACAGCGGTCGCCAACCTTTCGGACCTCACACCTCATATGGTTTGTGAACCGCTGCTTGGCGACCGCTGGTTTCGAACACATCCCTGCAGCCAGATGTTGACTTCATCTCTTACTTGTTCTGAGACTTTGGACAAGTTACTTAACCTCCCCGATTTTTTTTTTTTTTAAATAAGACAAGTGGAGAGTGATGAAGGCAATGATCTAGCCTGGCCCTACCAACCACAGGGCTTATAAGGACTTAAAGAGTGGCCATGTGTCAAGTCATCCTAGGGCTGGCACATCAGCAGGGCTCACGCACTGTTAGCTAGTATTAGATGTCTATCCTTGGGGACCTCATCTGGCCTGGTTTCTGGGGAAGCATCCTCGGCCGCCCCAGTCAGGAGAGGGTAGGGCTGAGGGTTGGGGCCCTCACTGCTGGGGCTCTGAGGCTCCTGCCAGCTCCACTGGGGATTTTCCAGCTCCCAGCACAGGCAGGGGCCTACTACCTTCAGCTCCCTGGATGCTCTCGATGGTGGGCCACTGCTGCACTGCTTTGCCGCAGGCAGTGGACTGAGCCTTCCGGGCTGAGTCACCTCTCAAGCTGCCCGCTGAGCTCAATGCTTGGGGGACTCTGAGGACAGTGCCAAGGCAGTTCAAGTACCAGAGGACACCGTGTCCTCCCCCCTTTACGAGATCTCTTTTGAATCTATTCAGAGCGCAAGGAGCATGGCAGGAGCATGGGAACTCTCCCATTTCACGGATGGAGATGTTGAGGCTTGCAGAGAGTATGTCGCTTGCCCAAAGGCCCACAGTTAGGGGGGTGGGACCATGTTGCAGCTGTCCAGCTTATTCAGCCTTCCCATCCTGAAGTGTGTGGTCCCCAGGTCTGCTCTTTAGCCCACCCGCTGGGCCCGCTCCGCCCTGGAGAGCTGAGTTGAGGCTGCTTGCTGGGCACAGGGAGCAGGGGAACCCCACAGGACTCCAAATGGAAGCAGGAAGTCTGGTTGCAAAGGCCTCATCACATATTTATTTTCAGAAGTCATTGGGATAAACCCAACTCCCAGAGATGGAGGTCCAATTCATTAAGCTCGGATGATTAATTACAGGGCAATTAAATATTTGCTTAAATTAATCCTGAGGTGTTTAAACATTGTTTTGCAAAGAATGTTTGCAAAGAATGTCATTAATTAGAAAGGCTAAAGGCATGGATTAGGCAGGAAGGGGGGGCTGCAGGAGAGACCAGGAGACTGGGGGCTTGCCTGACTGAGGCTCTTCCCTGGAGGGACGGAATCTTCTCTGTCCAGAGCTGTCTTTGCCTGGAGTGCCCCTCCTCCCCTCTCTGCCTTCTGTGCCTCTGTGTTCTCATTTGCAAGTGTGTCCAGGAAGGATGGAGTCTTAGAAGGAGCCCTGAGAGGACTGGGGCCAGGCAACAGGAGATCTGGCCCTGACTCTGTCACTGATGTGCCAAGTGGCCTTGGGAGGCCACGCCTCTCAGTCTCAGGGTCTCAGTCTTCAAATCCACACAATGGGGACAGCATCAGCTCTCCAGTTTCTTCTGGGCCTGGGTCTGGCTCATGAGAGGTCTGGCACCACTGGACCTATATTGGCTGCTCTGCTGTTGGTCCTGCTCTCTGCAGGCTCTGTGAGGCCTCTTCCCCCTGGAGGCCAGTTCTGACCAGTTGGTGACCACGATGGCTTAGACAAGGGAGACTTAAATTACAGAGACGGTTGCAATAGGATAAATGCTCAGAAACCTGCAAGGCTCTCAGAATCACCCAGCCACAGCTCTTCCCTTCACAGGGCGAAGGCGGGCAAGCGAGATAAGCAGAATCTCTGGGAGGGGAAGCTGCACACACAAGGGGAAGCCATCAGCAGGGTTTGGCAGGAAAGTTCCTGCTGTGGTCAGCGATTTCCAGGAGAGTGAATCAGGTGTCAGAGTTGTGGTGATGTGGGGGGTGGGGAGGAGAGGAGGGGGCGGCATTCAGCTTCCTCTGGGCTTGCTCAGGCATGGGGCAAGCCAAGGTCAGGGCCTGTGGGGAGGAGAGAAGAGTAAACAATGGACAATGGTGGACCCTGGGGCAAGGATGGAGACAGGGGGTGGGGCAGTGGATCTAGAAGGAGCCAGAACTGGGTGTGGATACCCTAATGTGGTGTTTCCCTTTGTGATATGTGGGTAGGTCTCAGTGAAACTGTCATCAGGTGTCAAGTTCTCCTTTCAAAGGGAGACCTCCATCACTTCCAGTTACTCCTCTGGTCTTTACAAGGGTGACTTGAGATTTAAGAGTTGCTCTCCCCGATGCTTCCCTCTTTCACCCCTGCCCTTGAAACTCAGGTGCCCTGAGTGATGAAGGAGAAAGAAATCTACCTGAAAGCCCCTGGCATCTGCCTGTTTGCTGGTACCACACAGCTATGAGCAACGCTCAAGGCTGTAAACGTGAATACCTTCCTGATCTAACAGCATGGGAGTCGGAGTGGAGCCCTGGGCTGGAATCCCAGCTCTGTCGTTAGGGGAAACTGTCATTCATTCCACATGAAGACCCGAATAAAAGGCACAATGCCATCTTAACAGTTACCCTGAAAATACTTTGATAACATTCAACCATTTAAGGAAGTTATAGCATAAGGATTAAAACTTTCTTCAATAGCATAAAGCATGCCTATTTTAAACCCAAAAGCAGCCGTAGTGAAGTAAGTTCAAAATTAGGAACAAAGATGAATGCCTCTTATCATTTCATTGACAATGAATGAGCAAGTTCATTTACACCCAACCAAGTTCCCCGAGAGGATTTAAGGTAGCCTAGCTGATCTTGTTTGGAATCCTAGTCAATCCAGTAAGGCAGCCAGTAAGATCAAATAAACTGGGGAGAAAAGAGACAGCACAAGAACCTCTGTATGGGTAGTGGACACAAAAGAATCAGCAAACATTTACAAGTGAAAGAGTTTAAGAAGGACCGTGAATGCAAACTGTATACATAAAAAACACCTGATAGCCTTGCCCGCCGGTGTGGCTCAGTGGTTGAGCGTTGACCTATGAATCAGGAGGTCACGGTTTAATTCCCAATCAGGGCACATTTCTTGGGTTATGGGCTCCATTCCCAGTAGGGGGCAGGCAGGAGGCAGCGGTCAGTGATTCTCTCTCATCACTCATGTCTATATCTCTCTCCTTCAACCTTCCTCTTTGAAGTCAATACTAATATATTTAAAAACAAACAAACAAACTGATGGTCTTCCTGAACACTAGCAATCGCTGGAAAATATAATAAAAAATCCATTTATGACAGAAACAAGTAACCATAATGGAAGCCTGACCTTTCTAAAGAGAATTGCAAATGCTGTCGGTGGGGCCTGGGAGAGACAGTATATTCCAAGGTGAGCACTTGGTATTGTGCAGGTGTCTCAGCGCCCTGGGTTACTTTTCAAACATAGCCTGCCTCCAATCAATCCCAACAGTATTTCCTGACCTCAGCAGACTCCGGGAAAACAAACAGATGGGGATTTCAAAGGACATTCTTTCAAAGAAAGGGCAAGTCACCAGGTCTAACCTGTTCAACATCAGACTGCTTTATCAAATAATAATTAAAAATAATTAAAAATGAATGATGTTGGGACATTGGCTAGCAGTGAAGAATTTTAACATCGAGCTCCCCCTTCTACCAAAGTAGACCACAGACGGATTAAAGAGCTAAGAATCTGTTTTAAAAAAATTGAAAAGTTAGAGCCAAATGCAATATTTATGATCTTCACAAAGAAAGACCACTCCGGGCTTTGAAGCGACAGAGAAGCAGTGGAGGAGGATACTGACAGATGACAGCCAGAACAAAAGAACAACTCCTCCAACGCTAAACAAATGCAAGGAATGAGAAAACGGTAGACGTGAAGAGGAGGTTGCACCAACTGCAGTACACAAAGGGTTGGTAGCTGAGCCACACAGAGACTTGGTTAAAATTTATAGGAGAAAAAAGATTCCGACCCAATAGATAAGTAGGTGACACATTGAAGCAGGCCATTCACCTGAGGGAGATCAGGGTGTTAGCAAACACCTGGGAAATGCTTAGCCTTGCTGGTAATCAGAGCAATTACAATGAGGGCAGTCTCCAGGTGCCACTTGATACTTCTTACACTAGGAAGAAACATTGCCCCCAAACGCACACTTAGGGCGAGCCACCGTGATGAGGTCGGGGTGAGGGTATGGGATGTGGGTTGGGTGCAGCCAAACTCAGTTACTCTCTGAGGTAATGAATCTAGCTTCACTCTTCAAGGGAACGGTGTGCAATGAGCTGAACACGTGCATGTCCTCTGGCCCTGTTAGTTTGCCTCTGAAGATGTTGAATGCAGCCTGATTCAATAACAAAATTTCCAAGTGACCTACATGGCCAGGAATAGGAAAGTTATTTGGTAAATTATGGGCATCCACACTTTCATTTTATGCAGCTATTAAATTTGATTATAAAAGTGTGTGGAAACATGAGGAATGTTTTTCATGTGTTGTTCAGTGGGCAAAACCCCCACCTGAGTACAAAATTATGCACATGTTATAATTTTAATGAAGGACAAAGGTGGACAAAGACCGAAGGAGATTTATAAAAATGCAAATACTTTTGTTAGGGTTGGAATTTTCAGTGCCTTGATTGTTGCTTTAATTTTTTAAATTGGGGGATATCCTCCTAGGCTTGCAGCATCCACATCACAGTCTCTTTCCCAAACACAGCCCCGTCCCTGGCTGGAGTCAATGTCCCTGGGTCAGCTGGGTGCCCAGTTCCCTGGGTCTGGGCCTTGCCGGCTCCTCTGAAACAAGCATGTCTACCCGCTGGCTGTGCACAGCAGGCCTGCAGCTTCCCAGGAGAACCCAATGCCTCTGCATTCCCAGCAGCTTTGAGGCATTTGTGCTTCCACCTCTGCAGGCCCAGCCCCCAGTGGCAAGACCTGACTGTCCTTCCAGACACTTTATTAATGTGGCTCCAGAATTGCCCAGCTTGAGCCTGGGGACCGGGCTACCAGCGCATCCCAGGCATGGGGCCAGAACCATCCACCCCAGACCAGCAGAGCTGCTTCTACGGCCCAGCCTAGAGCTTCTGCCCCTAACACAGCCCCTTCAAGTTAGAGGGATGGGTGCTGGGAGCTTGTGCAGGGAGCTGGGATCCCACTGCCCACAGCTGCCCTGTGAGAGCCAGGCTACCCAGACCCCTGGACGCTGCCCCAATAGACGCTCCACCCCCCACTCCTACCATTCCCAGAGCTGTGTGTGTGTGTGTCTCTCTCTCTGTGTGTGTGTGCATGTGTGTGTAGCTGGACTCCTCTTCTCTCCTCCATGCCTTGTGCATTTATTAATTGCCCCCTCTGTCCTGGTTTCTGTGGGGACTGCCTTCGGGACTCCACCATCAACCCTAAGCTTGTAGCCCTGTATCCCTTTCTCCAAGATTCCATTTATAGGGCCTGAGTGCCCATGGTCATGAATAGCAATAAGGATGAAGGAATAGCCACAGCAGGTGGACCTGTGTAAACTTTACAGTTTACAAAGGTCTTCCATACACACTTAAAAATATACATTTTTTATTGATTTCAGAGAGAAAGGGAGAGGATGCGAGAGATAGAAACATCAATGATGAGAGAGACTCATTGATAGGCTGCCTCCTGCATGCCCCACACTGGAGATTGAGCTTACAACCTGGGCATATGCCCGACTGGGAATGAAACCATGACCTCCTAGTTCATAGGTCAACACTCAACCACGGAGCCACGCTGGCTGGGCCCATACACACTTTTTATCTGTGTTGTTTATTCCCACAGAAGGACAATCTCAGGTCTGAGCTAATCTTAATGCTGAAGTTGACTCTGTCCTTGGTTTCCACAAAAAATTGCACCCACCAATGATGGCATGAAGTGTATAGGTTACTGAAGATGGCGGGAACATCAGGAGAGGTCACGCAGGACCGGGCGTGGCACTTGGCTGGGAATTTCGTGGCGGACGTGGTTCTCTGGCCTTGGGTCTTCCTTTTCAGGCCTGAGGGGCCAGCCCCGCCTAGGTGTGAAGCATTACTTGCCAGGGAGGCTCTCTTCCGGTGGGGGGTCCTCATGCCACCTGCTAAGGCAGCATGGTTTTCATCCTAGAAAGCAAGGGACCCTCATTCCATTTACACTGTAATAAAACTCTTATTGATTTTAATAAAATTGAAAAATCTCTTTGTGAATGAAAACCCTGAGGCCCCACCCTGTAACTGCTGACTCGCTGCGTTTTCGCCGCTCTCTGGACACTATGATTCATGCCCGGGCGCCGTTTCGGTCGCGGGCTGATTGCCCCGGCAGGATGGATGTGGGCTATAAAAAGTTGCACATTCAAGGACCTTCCGAGGGTCCTGGCTGGGAGGGGGAAATCTTCCAGGGGGCGGTCAGAGAGGCCAGCACAGCATGGAGGCGGCTGGGGAAGGAGCAGAGAGCTGGTCATCACTCTTCTGAGGACGCCTCAGTCCTCTGTCCCCAGTGCTCAGCAGAGCTCCATGCCGCTCATGCCTCAGGACCAGTGCCTCCTCCAGAGCTGCAGATAGCCCCAGACTGAACTCACTCCCCTAAGTCAGACCACTACCCTCAGGGGTGCTCACACTAAGCCAGACTCTACCCCTAGGGGTTCTCACACTCAGTCAGACTCTACACACATGGGTGCTCACACTCAGTCTGACTTACCCACAGGGGTGCTCACACTAAGTCAGACTCTACCCACAGGGGTGCTCACACTCAGTCTGACTCTACCCACAGGGGTGCTCACACTCAGTCTGACTCTACCCACAGGGGTGCTCACACTCAGTCTGACTCTCCCCACAGGGGTGCTCACACTCAGTCTGACTCTCCCCACAGGGGTGCTCACACTCAGTCTGACTCTCCCCACAGGGGTGCTCACACTCAGTCTGACTCTCCCCACAGGGGTGCTCACACTCAGTCTGACTCTCCCCACAGGGGTGCTCACACTCAGTCTGACTCTCCCCACAGGGGTGCTCACACTCAGTCTGACTCTCCCCACAGGGGTGCTCACACTCAGTCTGACTCTCCCCACAGGGGTGCTCACACTCAGTCTGACTCTCCCCACAGGGGTGCTCACACTCAGTCTGACTCTCCCCACAGGGGTGCTCACACTCAGTCTGACTCTCCCCACAGGGGTGCTCACACTCAGTCTGACTCTCCCCACAGGGGTGCTCACACTCAGTCTGACTCTCCCCACAGGGGTGCTCACACTCAGTCTGACTCTCCCCACAGGGGTGCTCACACTCAGTCTGACTCTCCCCACAGGGGTGCTCACACTCAGTCTGACTCTCCCCACAGGGGTGCTCACACTCAGTCTGACTCTCCCCACAGGGGTGCTCACACTCAGTCTGACTCTCCCCACAGGGGTGCTCACACTCAGTCTGACTCTCCCCACAGGGGTGCTCACACTCAGTCTGACTCTCCCCACAGGGGTGCTCACACTCAGTCTGACTCTCCCCACAGGGGTGCTCACACTCAGTCTGACTCTCCCCACAGGGGTGCTCACACTCAGTCTGACTCTCCCCACAGGGGTGCTCACACTCAGTCTGACTCTCCCCACAGGGGTGCTCACACTCAGTCTGACTCTCCCCACAGGGGTGCTCACACTCAGTCTGACTCTCCCCACAGGGGTGCTCACACTCAGTCTGACTCTCCCCACAGGGGTGCTCACACTCAGTCTGACTCTCCCCACAGGGGTGCTCACACTCAGTCTGACTCTCCCCACAGGGGTGCTCACACTCAGTCTGACTCTCCCCACAGGGGTGCTCACACTCAGTCTGACTCTCCCCACAGGGGTGCTCACACTCAGTCTGACTCTCCCCACAGGGGTGCTCACACTCAGTCTGACTCTCCCCACAGGGGTGCTCACACTCAGTCTGACTCTCCCCACAGGGGTGCTCACACTCAGTCTGACTCTCCCCACAGGGGTGCTCACACTCAGTCTGACTCTCCCCACAGGGGTGCTCACACTCAGTCTGACTCTCCCCACAGGGGTGCTCACACTCAGTCTGACTCTCCCCACAGGGGTGCTCACACTCAGTCTGACTCTCCCCACAGGGGTGCTCACACTCAGTCTGACTCTCCCCACAGGGGTGCTCACACTCAGTCTGACTCTCCCCACAGGGGTGCTCACACTCAGTCTGACTCTCCCCACAGG
This sequence comes from Myotis davidii, assembly GCF_000327345.1. Taxonomy (NCBI): domain Eukaryota; kingdom Metazoa; phylum Chordata; class Mammalia; order Chiroptera; family Vespertilionidae; genus Myotis; species Myotis davidii. The sequence goes on from NW_006285608.1 coordinate 456,074, forward strand.
GGTGCTCACACTCAGTCTGACTCTCCCCACAGGGGTGCTCACACTCAGTCTGACTCTCCCCACAGGGGTGCTCACACTCAGTCTGACTCTCCCCACAGGGGTGCTCACACTCAGTCTGACTCTCCCCACAGGGGTGCTCACACTCAGTCTGACTCTCCCCACAGGGGTGCTCACACTCAGTCTGACTCTCCCCACAGGGGTGCTCACACTCAGTCTGACTCTCCCCACAGGGGTGCTCACACTCAGTCTGACTCTCCCCACAGGGGTGCTCACACTCAGTCTGACTCTCCCCACAGGGGTGCTCACACTCAGTCTGACTCTCCCCACAGGGGTGCTCACACTCAGTCTGACTCTCCCCACAGGGGTGCTCACACTCAGTCTGACTCTCCCCACAGGGGTGCTCACACTCAGTCTGACTCTCCCCACAGGGGTGCTCACACTCAGTCTGACTCTCCCCACAGGGGTGCTCACACTCAGTCTGACTCTCCCCACAGGGGTGCTCACACTCAGTCTGACTCTCCCCACAGGGGTGCTCACACTCAGTCTGACTCTCCCCACAGGGGTGCTCACACTCAGTCTGACTCTCCCCACAGGGGTGCTCACACTCAGTCTGACTCTCCCCACAGGGGTGCTCACACTCAGTCTGACTCTCCCCACAGGGGTGCTCACACTCAGTCTGACTCTCCCCACAGGGGTGCTCACACTCAGTCTGACTCTCCCCACAGGGGTGCTCACACTCAGTCTGACTCTCCCCACAGGGGTGCTCACACTCAGTCTGACTCTCCCCACAGGGGTGCTCACACTCAGTCTGACTCTCCCCACAGGGGTGCTCACACTCAGTCTGACTCTCCCCACAGGGGTGCTCACACTCAGTCTGACTCTCCCCACAGGGGTGCTCACACTCAGTCTGACTCTACCCACAGGGGTGCTCACACTCAGTCTGACTCTACCCACAGGGGTGCTTATACTCAGTCTGACTTCTACCCCTAGAGGTGCTTGCTCTAAGTCAGACTCTACCCATAGGGGTGCTCGAAATAGCAACTGAGCCTCTTGACTCCTGCTCCTTGAAGGGCCTACTGTGCTCTGTGAGCCACCTCCACCACTTTGCCCGGGCTGCGGTTCTGTCCAGAAATGAACGCCACCCACTATTCCTCTCCATTCAGGCCACCCACCCCAGGATCCTCTGCAAACTCTTCAACTCCCTGTGCTCTTGTGGGCCCTGCATATACCTCTCTCTGCTTTTTAAAGTAACACATGGCATGGACTGTGTGACTGTCACATTCTTAAGTATGTTGTCACCTAATTCTCACACGAGCCCGGGGTTAGGTATTATTACCATGCTCTCTGTCACAGAGATGGGGAGGAATGTGCCAGAGGTCACATAGCAGCCTGGCTTCTGGATCTGGGCTTGCAACCACCCTGCCTCCATTCTAACATTTCCACCCTGCCTCCGTTATAACATTTCCCCCCTGCCTCCATTATAACATTTCCACCCTGCCTCCATTGTAACATTTCCACCCTGACTCCATTTACCCTGCCTCCATTATAACATTTCCACCCTGCCTCCATTGTAACATTTCCACCCTGCCTCCATTATAACATTTCCACCCTGCCTCCATTGTAACATTTCCACCCTGCCTCCATTATAACATTTCCACCCTGCCTCCATTGTAACATTTCCACCCTGCCTCCATTATAACATTTCCACCCTGCCTCCATTGTAACATTTCCACCCTGCCTCCATTATAACATTTCCACCCTGCCTCCATTGTAACATTTCCACCCTGCCTCCATTATAACATTTCCACCCTGCCTCCATTGTAACATTTCCACCCTGCCTCCATTATAACATTTCCACCCTGCCTCCATTGTAACATTTCCACCCTGCCTCCATTATAACATTTCCACCCTGCCTCCATTGTAACATTTCCACCCTGCCTCCATTATAACATTTCCACCCTGCCTCCATTGTAACATTTCCACCCTGCCTCCATTATAACATTTCCACCCTGCCTCCATTGTAACATTTCCACCCTGCCTCCATTATAACATTTCCACCCTGCCTCCATTGTAACATTTCCACCCTGCCTCCATTATAACATTTCCACCCTGCCTCCATTGTAACATTTCCACCCTGCCTCCATTATAACATTTCCACCCTGCCTCCATTGTAACATTTCCACCCTGCCTCCATTATAACATTTCCACCCTGCCTCCATTGTAACATTTCCACCCTGCCTCCATTATAACATTTCCACCCTGCCTCCTTCCACCCTGCCTCCATTATAACATTTCCACCCTGCCTCCATCCACCCTGCCTCCATTCTAACATTTCCACCCTGCCTCCATTATAACATTTTTCCTGCTTATTCCCCCTTTCAATGTATAGTTTGCCAAGGCCTGGCATCACGTGTCCTTCATCCTTGAGTTACCAGTGCCTCCCATGGGGCTGGGACACGGAATTTCAGCAGTGCGGGTGGGATCCATACCTTGGATGGTGACATCCCCTCGTCAGGGAAATTATTTTTCACGGCCACAGTTTTTCACCCCGCCAATGTCTGGAGGGTGTGGAGGGCTTGAGACGAACCAGGCACTGTGCTCGGCACGTGGCCTGTATCATTGGGTTTGTCTTCCAACATCAAAAGGATTTGTCTGGGGAGGCCCAGTGAGGTTAGGTAAAGCTGTGAAGTGTCCTGGCATTTAAACACAGTACCGCCTGACCCCAAAGCCAGGGGTCTCCTATTGAGCCCCACTGCCTCCCACACCCATGTTGACATTCCTCAGCTCAGGCCTCTTCAAAACTACAGACCCAGCAAGCAAACCTTTCCCCAAGACAGGCTCCAGCTGCAGGTACGTCATTTTTGGGGAAATGAAAAGTTATTTTCATGTCCCACGCATTCAGCCGGACATGGGTGCAGGATGACCAGACCAGGACCCAGTGTTACTGTCCCAAGGCCTGAGGCTGGTGAGGTGGCTGCATTCTCAAGATTGGGATATGAGTGTGGACAGCTTCAGGTGAGGGTGGCCTCCAGGTGAAGGTGGTCTCCAGGTGAGGGTGGTCTTCAGGTGAGGGTGGCCTTCAGGTGTGGCATCCAGGTAGTCGTGACCACCTCTTGATGTGAATGCTCGCCCATTCTCCTTATGGTCCCCTCTCCAGATGTACAAGGGCTCTGTGCAGTCCTGTGCCCTGAGGCTGCATGCCCCACCTCTGCACCCCACCCGTCACAGTGGAGGAGACTGGTGGCAGACACCTGAGTTAGGTGAAACCAGTCAGATTCTCTCAGGAAATGGAACCACTCAGAGACAATGGCCAGTTTCAGCTGGATCCCTGCATGGAAGGGACCTTGGGGAGCTCCTCACTCACCTTCAGGAACCCTAGGAGGCTGACCTAGGACTGAGGTTCCCCACTGTGGCTCAGCTTTCCAGAATCCACTGGCCATATGAGCCCAAAAGGGGACCTGGGTGGTAGGCCAGTACAAACCCCGCTGTGGCGTGGGCCTGCTCCTAGCACGGGTCTCCTCTTGCTTGCTACCTGCCCTGAAGGTAGGAAATGACAGAAGGGCCATCGAGCCAGTGGGCAGACAGCCTCTTGGAATGAGCTGTGAGATCTGGACGACTTAGCATCAGGTCTGATCAATTTTTAAAGCAACCCCCTTCTTGCGCTGTCACACAGGAGGGGGCCTGGCATTCTATGAGCCCTGTACCCACTGCCTAGGCTGGGGTGTGCTTTCCCTTCCAATCTCCGCTTGCATTGGGTGGGAGTGGCTGGGTGGCAAAGTCCCATGCCTCCGGCCTGGCCTGGCAGGTCCTTCTAGGCGATGCTGCGAGTTTCTCATCTGTGTGCCTTAGAAAGTGGCCTCTTCTGTTTGTGCACCGTGTCCTGGAGGTCTCCCTGCAGCTCTCCAGTTACTCCACCTCCCTGAGGCTACTCTTCCTCCAATAAAGATCCCTGCTCACATCTCCCCTGCCTGCTCCTCCCCTCCTCCGCAGCCTCCATTCTCCTATTGTTCTGGGGTCCTCGCATCTGCACCGTGTCTCAGGCATTCAAGCTGCTCCTAAGTGTGTAACTCCACAAGCTGATTTGTCTCTGCATCTCAGCGCAGGGCTGTGGTGGGGAAGGGGCTGGGACCGCGTCCCTGGAGCTGCCATCCTGAGCTGGGAGAGAAGGGTAATTACTGCCCCCTTCCTGCTCTGAGCTATGGGCTGCTGCAGCTTTCAGAGCTAAGAGGACATTTAGAGCATCCTGGCAGCACTTCTCGGGAAGTGCCAATTAAGCCAGGAGCCGGTGGAAGCGGAGCTGAAGGTCCTGGGCTTCAGACCAGGTTTGGTCTTGAATTTAGGAACTCCACAGAAACCCAGGGCAGTGACTGAGTCTGAACTTGGGACGTGGGCCAAGAGTGGCCCGCAAGCCTGGCCTCTGCTTGGATGCTCTCCGCTGCTCATCATTCATTCAGTCACGGCTTCGTTCACCCATTTATCACTAAGCTCTAATCTACTCAGCACTCGCTCCTTTACTCCTCATTTGTCCATTTTTAAACTTACAGATTCATTCTCAATCTGTTTACTAATTCATACACTCATCCATTTATTCATTTCCAGTTTTATAGAGGGGGGGCATGGAAAACAGGACACATCGAAAGTGTGCCATGGAAGTCTGGACGTATGTATGCAGCTGTGAAACCATCACCACAACCAGGAGAATAAACACCCCCCTTACCTGCCCCTGAAGCTTCCTCATGCCTGTCGATGTACTTGAACCTGTAGCCAATCACTGATCTGTCTTCTTAACCTGCAGATTTGTTAGCATTTCCTAGAGTTTTATATAATGGCATGCGACAGTACACATTCTCTATCTCCCCTCTGGCTTCTTTTAGTTGTCATAGAGATCCCTCCATGCTGTAGCATGTACCAGTACTTCATTCCTTCTTATGGCTGAATAATGTTCCACCGTATGGATGCACCATAATTTGTTCAACTAGTCACCTGTTTATAGGCGCTGGGTTGTGTCCAGTCTTGGCTCATTACAACTAGAGCTGCTATGAACATTCACTCACAGGCCATTGTAAGATATAGTTTTGCATTTCTCCTGGGTAAATAGTGAGAGCCGGAACAGTCGGATCTCATGGTAAGCGTATGTTGAACTTTTTTTTAGTACTTTAGTGTCTTTATTAAATTTACCTGCATGTCAGATGGCTTTCTTATTCTGTGTTTTTAATTGACATTTTTATTGACATAATTATAGATTCACATGCAGTTTTAAAAAAAGATACAGAGAGAGCCTTGTACTTTTATCCAATTTTCCCCAATGATAACATTTTGCACAACTACAGTCCAATATCCTAACAAGGATGTTGACATTGCCCTACCTGGTTTGGCTCAGTGGATAGAGCATCGGCCTGCAGACTGAAGGGTCCCAGGTTTGAAGGGCACATGCCTGGGTTATGGGCTCAGTCCTCAGCAGTGGGTGTGCAGGAGGCAGCTGATCAATGATTCTCTCTCATCATTGATGTTTCTTTTTCTCTTTCCTTCTCCCTCTCCCTTCCTTTTTGAGATAAATAAAAATATATTTTAAAAAGGATGTTGACATTGATAAATGCATCCATCTTATTATGATTTCTCCCAGTTTGCTTGTATGAATTTATGCATGTGTGTGTGTTCGGTTACATACAGTTTTATCACATGTGCAGATCCTCCTGTTCACCACCACAGTCAAGAGACTGAACAGTTCCATCAGAACAACAATTCCTTATGTTGCCTTTTCAAACTACACAAGAACTCCTGTCCTTGCCCTTATCTTGCCCAAGCAATCGCTAATTTGTTTTCTACTTCTAAAATTTTGTCATTTCAAAAATGTTATGTAGATGGAAACATACAGTATGTAGCCTTTTGGCATTGGCTTTTTTCATTCAGCACAATTCCATGTAGAGTCTTCTAAGATGTTCCACATCTCAATCATTTAGTCCTGTTCGTTGCTGGGTAGTATTCCATCTTTAAAAATTTATTTTGACTGTTGACACTATTACAGATGTCCTCCATATCCCCCGCTTTGCCCACCTCCACCCAGCCCCACCCACCTTCCCTCTGGCCATCAGCACACTGTTATCTGTGTCCATGGGCTCTGCATGTATGTTCGTTGGCTGTTGGCTATCTCTTCACCTTCTTTCATCCCATCTGCCCCACCCCTCTCCCCTCTGACATCTGTCCATCTGTTCCATGTATCCATGCCTATGGTTCTATTTTGTTCATTAGATTCCACATATAAATGAGATCATGTGATACTTGTCTTTCTCTGACTGGCTTAGTTTGCTTAGCATAATACTCTCCAGGTCCATCTGGGCTGTTGAAAAAGGTAAGAGTTCCTTCATTTTTATAGCTGGGTAGTATTCCATTGTGTAAATGTACTGCAGGTTTTTGTTTTCTTTATCCACTCATCTACTGATGAGCACTTGGGGTGTTTCCAGATCTTAGGTATTGTAAATAATGCTGCAATAAACATAGGGGTGCATATATTCTTTCTGATTGGTGTTTTGGGATTCTTAGGATATGTTCCCAGAAGTGAGATTGCTGGGTCAAAAGGCAGTTTCATTTTAATTTTTTGAGAAACTCCATACTGTTTTTCGTAGTGGCGTCACCAGTCTGCATTTCTACCAGCAGAGTGCTAGGGTACCCTTTCTCCACATCCTCTCCAGCATTTGTTTGTTGATATATCAATGGTAGCAATTCTGGCAAGTGTGAGGTGATATCTCATCTTGGTTTTAATTTTCATCTCTCTGATAATTAATGACATTGAGCATTTATTCATATGTCTATTATTTCTATGTCCTCTTTGGAGAAGTGTCTATTTGGGTCCTTTGCCTATTTTTAAATTGGATTGTTTGTCTTCCTGGTGTTGACTTGTGTAAGTTCTTTATATATTTTAAAAATTAACTCCTTTTAAAAAATATATATTTTATTGATTTTTTACAGAGAGGAAGGGAGAGGGATAGAGAGTTAGAAAAATCGATGAGAGAGAAACATTGATCAGCTGCCTCCTGCACACCCCCTACTGGGATATACCCACAACCAAGGTACATGCCCTTGACCGGAATCGAACCTGGGACCCTTCAGTCCGCAGGCCAGCGCTCTATCCACTGAGCCAAACTGGTTAGGGCATAAAAATTAACTCCTTATCAGACATTGGCTAATAGGTACTCCCATATTTACACCTTTTCATTTTGCTGATGGTTTCTTTGCTGTGCTGAAGCTTTTTAGTTCAATGTGTGGCAGGATAGTAAGAAGCTAGTGAAATCCCTGGCCAAGTGGGATGGGGAAACTGAGACAAGAAAATTAAACAAGGCCACACAGTGTGGGCAGCTTGCAGCCAGCTTATGAATCGCAAGACCTTATCTTGCCCAACAAAGAACACTTGAGAGCAAATGGTTTATATCTCTCCTCCCTAAGCAGAGAATACATAGCTTAAATCACCCTGGCCTGGCAAAATGGAGAACAAAGACCCAATTAGTGCTATTTGTGCCAGCTAAACCCAAGGGCAGATGACCTATGGGAGACAAATAAAAAAACCTCAAAAGCATTTGGATGGTATCTCTTGAGGGGCAATGTTAGGCAGGAAAGATAGCTGCTACGGCAGCAGAAGCGAAAGGGAGAAAAAAGGGGTGTTTATCTCACCTACTGAACAAAGAAGTCAGCAGTCTTGGACTTGCCAAGACAAAATCATCAGATGTTCTCATAAATTCTAGGGAAAGCCACAACAGCGTAAAAAAGGGGAACTTGAAATCTAGGCTATCTGTCAGGGAAATCTTGAAATCTGTGAAGGAAAAAGGATAAAACCCCCCAGACTAGCTGAGTTGCCTGCTTTTGTTTATGCCAAGTGTATTCTTTCTTTTTAAAAAAAATACTTTTATTGATTTCAGAGAGGAAGAGAGAGGGAGAGAGAGATAGAAACATCAGTGATGAGAGAGAATCATTGATCAGCTGCCTCCTGTATGCCCCACACTGGGGATCGAGCTCACAACCCAGGCATGTGCCCTTGACTGGAATTGAATCCGGGACTCCTCGGTCCGCAGGCCAGTGCTCTATCCACTGAGCCAAACCAGCTAGGCCCAAGTGTATTCTGAATAATTATATTTGCTTTGCTTCCTTAGTAAATTTGCTTGCTTCAACACTGCTTTCTGTCACTCTGGATTCTTACGAATATGACAGGAGCTGAGGAGGGGGAGCCGCCTTTGACTGGGGTGGCTCTTTGGTAACATATGTAGCCCCATTTGTTTATTTTTTTTCCTTTTGTTTCACTTGCCTTAGGAGATATATCAGCAAAGATATTGCTATGTACCACAGTTTGTTTAGTCATTCATCTATGGGAGGACATCTGGGTTAATTCCAGATTTTGGCTATTATGAGTAAAACTGCTATGAACGAGTCTGTATAGATTTTTGTGTGAACGCAGCTTTCATATCTCTGGGATAAATGCCTAAGAGTGCAATTGCTAGATTGTATGGTAATTGCATATTTAGTTTTATAAGAAATGGCCACACTGTTTTCTAGAGTCGCTGTACATTTTACATTTTCACAAGCAGTGTATGTATGATCCAGTTCTCCGAATCGTTGCCAGCATTTGGTGTTGTCACTATTTTTAAAAAAATATTAAGCATTTTGATGGCTCTGTAGTGAAATCTCATTATTGTTTTTTAATTTTTTAAATTGATTTTTAGAGAGAGAGGAAGGGAGAGGGATAGAGAGATAGAAACATCGATGAAAGAGGAACATCATCGATTGGCTACCTCCTGCACGGCTCCTATTGGGTATAGAGCCAGCAACCTGGGCATGTGCCCTGACTGGGAATTGAACTATGACCTCCTGGTTCATAGGTTCACACTCAACCACTGAGCCATACCAGCCAGGCAAGTTGCAAATTTTTGCCTTTGAATGTCCTTCCTCCACTGAATTGCCTTTACACTTTTGTATAATTAAACAACCAAACCAACAGTTGAGGATACTTTTGTGAGTCTGTTTTTGGGTCCACTATTTTGTTCCATTGATCTACGTGTTTCTCCCCTCACCAAGATCACATTGTCTTAATTACTATGATAATAACCGAATGATTCCTCCCATTCTATTCTTTATCACTAAGATTTCTTAAATAATTCTGGGTTCTGCTATTTTCTATATAAATTTTAGAATAAGCTTGTCTATGTCCACAGAAAGCTTGCTGGTATTTTGATAGAAATTGCATTAGACCTGTAGCTCATTTGGGGATCATTTAACTTTGTTAAACTTTCCAATCCATAAGCACAACATGTCTCTCAATTTATTTATATCTTCTTTGATGTTTTTCATGAAAATTTTGAATTTTCAACATTACTGATCCTACACACCTTTTGTTAAAGTATTTCATCATATCTGTAGCAGTTGTAAATGCATTGTATTTTTAATTTCAGTTTTTGCATATTCATTGTTAGTACTAAAAATATAATTGGTTTTTGTGAATTGATCCTGTATCCTGAGAACATGTTGAACTCATTTATTAGTTTGGGAGGTTTTTTTTAATCTTCACCTGAGGATATGTTTATTGACTTTACAGAAAGGATGAGAGAGAGAGAGAGAGAGAGACATGTGAGAGAGGAACATCAATCTGTTGCCCTTGTATGGGTCCCAGTTGGGGTTTGAACCTGTAACTCAGGTATGTGCCCTGACCGAGAATCGAACCCCCTGCAACCTTTTTGGTTTCATGTATGGAACAACACTCCAACTAACTGAGCCAGGACAGTTCCAGGAGGGTTTTTTTATTGTTGATTCTTTGAGATTTTATACACAGACTAGAGGCCCAGTGCACGGATTCGTGCACCAGTGGGGTCCCTCGGCGTGGCCTGCAGGGATTGGGTAGAAACTGGCAGTCCAGCACCATCTGCCACTCCTGCCTGCCGGTCCTGCTCACCCCGGCCTCACTGCACCTGCCACCACCACCGCTCGGTAGGCTCACTGCTGCTCCACGGCAGTCTCTAGGCTGCGGCCGTCAGTTGTGAGCCCTGCTTCTGACGCCCATCGGTCAGCTGAGTGGCAGTGTTGCTGTGGGAGCACACTGACCACCAGGGGGCAGCTCCTGCATTGAGCCTCTGCCTCCTGGTGGTCAGTGCGTGTGATAGTGACCAGTTGACCAGTCGTTCAGTTGTTCGGTCGTTTAGGCATATATATACATATATATACACATATATACATATATACATATATATATACACATATACATATATATACATATTTATGTGTGTGTATATATATGTATGTATATATATATATATCATCTGTGAATAAGGACAGTTTATTTCATCCTTTCCAATCTATATGCCTTTTATATTTTTTTCTTGCCAGTTGCAATAGCTAGAACTTCTAGCACTATGCCAAATAAAAGTGGTGAGAGTAGACATTTTTGAGGAAGTGTAATATCTTTAACCATTAAGTATAATGTTAGCTGAGGGATTTTTTTGCAGTTGCTTTTATCAATGAGGTAATTTCTTTCTATTCCTAACTTCCTGGTTTCTCAAAAACTCATGAATGGGTGTTGGATTTTGCCAATGCCTTTTTAAGATGATCATATAATTTTTCTTTAGTTTGTTGATATGATGGATCACATTGATTGATTTTTTTGAATATTATATCAACCGTGCATACCCACTTGATCATCATGTGTAATAACTTTTACACTTTATTGAATTCACCTTGATAATATTTTGTTGAGAATTTTTATGGGAGATATTAGTATCTGGGTAACATTGGTCTTATACAGTAAAACGAGTTGCCAAGTGCTTTCTCCCTTTCTGTTTTCTGAAAAAGACTGTGTAAAATGGGGTTAATTTGTTTTTTTTAGCTTTATTGAGGTAAAATTGACAAAAATGGTATATATTGACCATGTCTGACATGATGTTTGGATATAGATATACACTGTATAATGATTACCACAATCCAGGTAATTACCATATTCATCACCTGACAGTTATTTCTATGTGTGTGGTAAGAACACTTAAGATCTACTCTCTTAGCAAATTTTCAAGTATATGATAAGGTGTTATTAACTATAGTCAGAACTCCATCCTGTATAACCCAAACTTTCTACCCTTTGACCAGTGTCTCCTATTTACCCCACCCACAGTCCCTGACAACCACCAGTCTACATTCCACTCTCAGTATGAGTTTGACTTTTTTATATTTAACATGAAAGTGAGATCATGCCATCTTTACCTTTCTATGTCTGGCTTGTTTCACTCCCATAATGTCCTCCAGGTTCATCCATAATGTCTCAAATGGCTAGATCTTCTTCCTTTTTAAGGCTGAATAATACTCTATTACATATATGTGTGTGTGTGTGTGTGTGTGTGTGTATCACATCATATCACATATATATCACATTTTCTTTGTTCATTCACCTGTTGAAGACACGTAGGTTGATTGCATATCTTGGCTGTTGTGGATAACGCTGTCATGAACAGGGGAGTTCAGCTATCCAGTTCCTTTGTGTAGATGCTCAGAAACAGGCTTGCTGGATCATATTTGTTCTATTTTTAATTTTTTGAAGAACCTTCAAACTTTGGCCATAATGGCTGCGTCCGTTTCTATCCCTACAATGGCACAGTAGGGTCCCTCCCTCCCCATCTGCCCCAGCACTTGCCCTTTTTGATGACGGGTGAGATGATATTGCATTGCAGTTTTGATTTGCATTTCCCTGACAATTAGTGACGGTGAGCACTTTTTTCACATGCCTGTTGACCATTTGTATGTCTTCTTTTGAGAGATGTTAGCCTTTTTTGAATGTTTGCTAGAATTCTTCTGTAAAACCATCCGGGCCTGGGAATTTCTTGCATTGGAGGCAGGGGTGGGGTGGGGGGTGGGGAGGGAACGGTGGTTTAAATGATGAGTTCGATTTATTTAATGGTTCTGAGGCTATTCAGGTAATATTTTAAAACTTGGTTAAATTTTGGTAGATTAGAGTTTTCTAGAAATTGGCCCATTTCTTCTTTTCTTTGCTGTATTGTGAATGTGAAGTTGTAGTATTTCCTTCTTTTTTAATGGCTACAGAATCTTTGGAGATACCCCCTACTTAATTGCTGATATTGGTGAATTGTGTTTCTCGTTTTATTCTTGTCAGTTTTGCTAGAGGTTTGTAAGCTTTATTGATTTTTTTCAAAGTACCAGGTTTTTGTTTCATTGATTTTCTTTATCATTTTCCTATTTTCAACTTCATTGATTTCTGCGCTGACTTTTATCATCTTCTTTCTCCTTGCTTTCGGTTTATTTGGCTCCTTTCCCCTAGTTTCTCGAAGTAGGAACTTAGATGATGGATTTGCGACATCTTCATTTCTAACATAAGCATTTAGTTCTGTAAACTTTCCTCTCAGCCCTGCTTTAAAATGGTGAATTTCTTGGTACTTGGTACGATAAGTGATTTTCGGTCGCACTCTCACTAATTCATCTTTCATGTTAGGAGATGTTGGGTCGCATTTCGTTGTTTCATTTCGCAGGCAGTCGCCCTGTGCTAATTGATCTTTCATGTTAGGAGGGAGATATTGGGTCGTGTTTCGTTGTTTCATTTCGCAGGCAGTCGCCCTGTTACTTCTGTGGGCTATGGTTCTAATGGCAATTTAATGCTAAGGGCTTCGTGGTGTTACACTGCGTTGCCTGGTTGATCTGGTGCTGCTGTTGCTGAGGGTCCCTGATGGTGGTGCCCAAGAGGGCACAGCCCCAGGCAGGCTGCTGAGTGTCTCCGGGGGAGGGAGCCTCAGGCCCTGGGGTCATAGAAACGTCCTGGTCTGGGCTGCTCCTTGTGCCGGGGTCCTCCTGCCAGTGCTCCTGGGCACCCCAGGGGCTCGGGCTGAGAAAGGGGAGTCCCACGCTTACAGAGTGAGAGGTGTCCTGGGCCAGAGGGCTGATGGGGGGACTCCTTTGCCAACGCCACTCGCTTCCCTGGTATCTCTTAGCAGGAGAGTGGAGTCCAAGGCCTGCCTCACTGTAGAAACTCCACAAATGTTTGTCCAGAAAGTGAAAATGAGTGCTAGCCCGCACTACCCATTCTCTCCTTCCTTCCCTCCGCTTGGTAACGAATTCATCCCACTCATTTCAACCTGGAGCATGAAGCATGTAGCTGTTCCTTCAGCATCTCATGAGAAGGGAATAGCCTGCGTTTTGGCCCAGTCCCGTGCGGCTGCGCCAGGAGGCCTCTGCCTGCTGTTTGGCCACAGACTGCCAGGACCTTCACGGAGGCCCCCTTCCTTCCGGATCCTCCGACAGCTGTGCCCTTACAATCCCCTCTGCATTTCAACATGACACGGGACAGGAGCTACCTCCCAAAGTTTCCTGACCCCGTCCAATCTCTCCCTGAGGAGAAGGCAGCTTGCCTCCTCCCATGCCCTCTCCCTCTCCCTCTCTGTCTCTCCAGAGTCCCTGAGACATGGGTCATGACTTGCTCAGTTCTTGGCAGAGAGCAATGAGTCTTCTCTTTGCTGCAACGCAAAGAGGGAGCCTTCCTGGCCTCGCCTTGCTGCTGGTGCCGGGGGAGCAGCAGAATCGCTAGTCAAGAGTGAGCTGCTCTCTCAATCAAGGTTTACAGAGTACACGCCTCACGCTAATGGTGTGCTGAGCCCAACAGACTCAGCTCCTGCCCTCACAGAGTCAGTAGTCTTGGGGGCGAGGGGAGCAGACGGACATCAAATAATCAAGTACGTAAATATAATCTGCACACACTGGGACCGCTGCTATAAGAAAAAGGTGACATTACTATGAGAAAATATAACATGGGGGCCTGAACGAAGCTATGGGGTCATGAAAGTGACATTTGAATTGAGAAAGGGGGGATAGGATTGAATTGGGGAAGAGAGGTGGGGTGTGGAAAGGGGAGAGCATGACAGGTAGCGAGGACAGCACGTGCAAAGGACCTGTGGTTGGAGAAGGACTGCATGGCTGGTGAGGGAGCGAGGCTGAGACCAGGCCTGCAGGGCCCAGATCACACAAGGTCCCATGGGCCACAGGAAGGGTTTTATTCTTTATTCTAACCGTTTTTGAGAAAAATGGGGTGATGTGACCTCATCTGCATCTTGAAGAGGTCAGTCTGCTGCATGGAGAGGGATTAGAGCAGGTGGGAATCTAGTTGGAAAGATGAGCTAGCAGGTAGGGAGGAAGCCCTGGCAAGAGAAGTTGGCCTAGGCCAGGTGCAGGGAGGGTGGGGGAAGGCAGGCATGGGCGGAGAGTTTAGGAGGACAGCTGACGAGTTCCCTGCATACTCTTGGGGGGGATGTGGGTATGGAGGGTGAAGGACAGAGCAGCACAAAGGGCGAGGCCCAGGTTTGTAGGCCATTCACTGGGGTAGAAAGGAAGTCGGGCTTAGGAGGAAAGAGCGAGAGTGCAGTTTGGCATTTGGAGGGTTTGTGGTCTTTTGTGCTGTCCTGCGGATAGGTGGCTATGCGAGGCCAGAGCCCAGAGGAAAAGACTGGAGGTACCTGAGGAGATGAGGGGCCCAGGGCGCTGATTGAAGTCTGGCTCGGACATCGCCTGGGGGAGAGTGGAGCTGGGAGAAGTGAGGGAGCAAACCGAGATGCTGGAGGCAGGGAGCCCGTGCAAACAAAACAAAGAAACAGAAAAATATTTTGAAAATGCAGAAAACATTTAAAATATAATCCTGGGGGAAGGAACGCCTTCCAGTGCGAGTCACAAAAACCCAGAGCCACACATAAAAAGATCATGGGGTCTGAATTCTTTAAAATACGTCACCTCTCTGAACAGGGAAGACACAACCACGTTAAGAGACAAGCAATGATTGAAATGAAATATATTCCATATATTCAAAAGGCAAAAACTAAGATCCCTAAATGCCACACGGAAAAAAGAACCTAGTAGAGAACCGAGCTAAGGAATGACCAGTTACAGGTGAGTCAACACCGAGGGCTCTTTGCCCATCAATTTGGCAAAAAAGAAATGAAAGTGCTCCGAGCTCTGTGGGGAAAGAGATGCTTATATTTTATGGGCAAAGTATGCTTGGAGGGCAATTTGGCAGAACCTGTCAACACTATAACGAGGAACCGAATCTGTATGAAGAGAAAACCCATGCGTTTGCCTCGAGATGCATTTAATTACAAAGAAGTTTATTGCAGTATTTTTTCAGAAAGGCTGTAAAACCTAGAAGTAATATGAACCATAAACACATTATGTGCACTATGAACCTATTTCTATGATAAAGGGGCATGTTTTATGAATATGGAATGATGGTCGCTGTTAGTGGTTCTTTTGAGGGAAGAAGTAGGAATGTGGGGGCCAAGGGGAGGGAGTTGAAGGGAGACTTTCCATAGTGCTCTAGAGCAGCGGTTCTCCACCTGTGGGTCGCGACCCCTTTGGGGCTCGAATGACCCTTTCACAGGGGGCGCCTAAGACCATCGGAAAACACATATATAATTACATATTGTTTTTGTGATTCATCACTACGCTTTCATTATGTTCAATTTGTCACAATGAAATTGGGGTCACCACAACATGAGGAACTGTATTAAAGGGTCGCGGCATTAGGAAGGTTGAGAACCACTGCTCTAGAAACTTCTGCATTGTTTGACATGCATAACAAGGATGTGTCCTTGTATTATCTGTGTAATGAAAAATATAAATCTCAAATTTGCTTCTGTAGAAACAGGGCCAGCTGCTGGTTGTCAGCTGCCTCTGCCCTGCCCCCTGCTGGCTGGGAGGGCATTCTGGTGTCTCAGGTCCCATGTCCCTCCCCGCCCCGGTGGACGGCCACAGGTCGCTCTGCCACGGGCAGGGGTGGACCCCGGAGCCTGCTGCAAAGAGCCGCCGTGTGAGGGACCTGAGCCCCGTTGTAAGTGTTCCGCCCTCCTGTTTAAAAGCACGTTGACGCCCCATTCATTCACATAACCTGGCAGAATATTTTCGAATAAATCATGAGTGTGGCAGTTACATTCTCTAAACCACACTGGAAAAAAGATTATGGTATTTACTGTGGGGACAGGAAGATTGATTCCCGCCCGGAAAATCTGCCAGGTTCTTGATTTAGGGAGCCCGGGATCAGCACAGGTTCCCTCTGATTTATATCAGCTTGCCTTTCCCACAGGGTCCTCTCTGCTCGGGGGCCACTTGGGGGGTGGGGGCAGCTCTGGAGTATCCACCGTCCTGCTCATCCCTTGCAGGGAGTCCTGCCAGGGCTACGGGTACAGGCAGAGCTCAGTGCCCCGCAGCTGCCCCCGCGTGCCCTTCATCTTGACCCCTGCTTGGTGGCCCTGCCACCTGCTGGATGAAGCGCAGCTCCTTAGCCTGGAATTGCAGGACCTCCTGGATGGAGCATATGCCACCTGGGCAGCCCTCTCTGCCATCACCCCTGCCCACCCCGCACACTCTGCTTGTGGTGTCCTCGCCATGTGTCTCCTACGAGACTGACCCTTTCCTGTGGTGAGGGAGCCCTAGAAACCAGATGGCATCCCTGCCCTGGGCCACTCAGAGTCGGGCACAGGGCACTGGCTCACGATCAGTTCCGTGGTGAGTGTTGTGATGGGGTGGGCCGAGGGGCACAGGGGAGCCAGCACCCATGCCTCTCCTCCTCTGCCCTCTGTGTGCCCCCAACGTCCCTGGGTACCTGCCACTCACAACCCTTCTCTCACCTTCTTGTCCTTGTCACCTTGCCCATTGCCTTTTATGCTATGTCTACATTTCCTCACGCTAAGCAGGAGGCCTGGGACACACTCAGATTCATTCATTGTGCACTGACCTGAGCTGCATCGTCGGCTGCCCTTGTCCCGGACGCAGCCCGTTCTTGGGAGTGAGCACCTGCTACTAGGAGCCGCCAGCTCTATTGTCATGATCTCTGAAGGGCCAGTGGGAAGTGTGATCAAGGCCACTCATCCTACCGGGCAGTGGGGTTTGGAACAAGTCATGGGCTCGGACACTCCTACAAATGCTCAGGCCTCCACCTACCTCAGCCCTTGCAACAGGCCCAGCCTTCCCTATTTCCGTTGAAAGATTATGATTCCAAAGCCGACTTTCCCTAATCAGATTCCACTTGGTTTGCTTTGGTTTCTGGCTGTTAACCACCCTTCATCCTGGGGTCTCTGCAGCTCTGCCCCCCACCCCCTGTTGGGTCTCTTCCAGCCCATATCTGGGTAGATTTGTCTGGATCTGCCATGACCCCGGCCAGCAGCAAGGCGCCGAGGGTCACTAAGAAGGATGTAATACAGACCCTCAGTCCAGCTGCGCTGCATATGGGCCAGGTGAGCTTGGGAAGATCAATTTATGTCTGAGTCTCCGTTTCAGGTGTAGCAGCTGACTTCATATGACTGTTGTGAAGTAACCCATGGAAAGGTACCTCACCTGTACTTCCGAGAACACAGTCACATCCTGATGAAGTACCCAATGACCAACGCAAACCCTGAGCCACCAGGGAAGCCCGGGAAACTCTGCAATGCTAGTGCACGTTCAAGTGTCTGAAATGCCGGTCCAGCTGTCCCTCCACAGTCTCTCCCAGGATGGCTCAGAAGGCTGTGGTGCCACCGCTTTCTACCAGGACCTCCAGTCCCTCATCACCCCCGCCCCCCAAACCCAAGCCCAGGGCTGGCCTTCCTCTGAATTCTCTGTAGCCCAGCTAAGAGGAAACTTCAACTTTACAGACACTTTCCTAAAGGTTCTGGGGTCACAAAAGGGAAGAATATTACAAAGGGGAACTTGCACCTGCTCCAGACGGGGCTGCACTCAGATCTGAAGGACTCCGACCCCGCCCTGGGGACCCTACAGAGCCAGGGCAGCGTCCCTTCCAGCTGCTTCGTGTAAAAAGGCCCGAGTCCCCTCATCCTCATATAACACCCCCTCCCCTCCCCCACGTCCTACCCCAGGCATTTCCCAGCATGACTGACAGTGGGAACATCCACTCCCTTCCGGGGAAGCCCACGCCACAGCATGAGGGAGCAATAGGTTCAGGCTCATTCAGTCCCAACCAGCTCCCCTTCCCAGTCTCCCCTCCCGCAGGCGGTGAGCCGGGAGCCAGCTCTCTGATGTCAGGCTTCCGCCCCAGGAGAACTCCCAGAAAAGGACCCACGTGTCCCCAGGCACAGCTCTCACAGAAGCAAGGCCTCATTCTTACAGCTTCCCCTCCTGCCCCTCCCGCCTCTCCTCCTCACGGGGAGTGGCCATGACCCCCTCAGCTGCGAAACAGAAACCCCAGGTAATTCTTAGTTTACAACATCTGTATCCAGGTTAATGGCGATTTCATGGTTTTCTCCACAAACAACCATGAGTATTTGTGTAACTAAAAAGCACATCATGGAGATTTTCCTAAACTAAAGAGTTGACTCTCTAAGATCAATGCAAGATTCTTGGGAGCAAATATAAAGGGGTTGTGGCTTTTCTGACACCAGGGGTCCCACTCACCAGCTCAACATGCTAAGTTTTTATGAATCTCAGTGGCCAGTGGTGGGAAGCAGGATCCCTCCCACCGTTGCACCTGCGCCACCTGAAGGGTTACAGATGCCCAGGTCGGTGGGAGCCCTGGAATCAGCCAATCCTTCCCTGGGAGTCAGGTGACCTCCTATAACAAGCATGTCAAACTCGTGGCCTATGGGCCGCATGTGGCCCACAATGAATATTTTTGTGGCCCAGCCAATATAATGGTCTGTAAGAAACATTTTAACCCCTTCCCTGGCAGAAACGTGTATACTCGTTTTCACAAAATGTTCTTTTTCAGTCGTCGATGAGTATATTAAGAAAATATGGTAAAAAAATGTGGTTTATAGGAAGACGAGTTACAAACTGTTTTCATAACCAGCATCAAAAATACTATATAGAACCAAAATAAAAAAATTAGTCTGAAAAAGAAACCTTTTTAACAAAAAAATTGTTGGGGAAGGGGTTTAATAAAAATTTTGTATCTTAATTTTTACAACATCCCATTATACATAATTATTAATAACAAACTACAACATTTGCTAATAACTGATTACATAATCATGTTATATTCATTTCCTTTACGCACCTTACATGTAGGTGCACCATTTCTCTCCACTAATACTAGCAGCGAATATTTTAGCAGCCGATTGCCATATCAATAGTCTTGTACTGACTTGTTTAGTGTGTGCAACAGGAAATATTTCGCTTTTGGAGAACAAGAAAAATGGATTTACTTATGTTACACTTATTAATTTGTGCAGTTATTCAGTGTCTGGTAAGTTAATGTTCAAGAAAAAATATTAATTGTTATTAAAATGAGCTACACTTACACAGTGTGAGCCTTTGAGTTTGACATGCTTGTCCTGTAACATCCCTGCCAGATGACCTCTCAGGTGTGGCTCGCATGCCTTTCACGGAAAGGAACTGCCTGTCTCCCAGGCTGGCCAGCACCGGCAGCTCTGGTGGTAGAACTGCCTCCTCAGCCTCCACAGCTGGCTCCGTCCCAGCGCTTGGTGTATCATCCCCTTGATGTGCCCACTGAGAACTCAGTCTTTGATCTTCTCCAGGCTGAGGCCCAGTGTCCCAGTTTCCATGCTCACCTTCCCTCCCCCAGTCCTCCAGCCCAGGCCCACAGTTTTTTGCAGTGAGGCCTCCCGTCCCTGCCCTACGCTGGCCTTCTCCTGGGGACATGGCCCCGCTGCCTGGCTCACTCCCATCGCCTGCCCAATGCGGGCAGAACAGGGCGTCAGAGCTGCTGCCCCAGTTCTGACAAATACACTCCAAACTCAGGCAGCCTTTTTTCCCATTAGAATTTGTTTGGCACGTGTGTTACAGGCTGTAATGTGTTACAAGGAGAGGTGACCAACACAGGACTTGCAACTACAGAAGTGAGTGTCAAGATACACCCTCGCTCGTGCCTTTGGGTAAACAAGTGCAATCCACCTCATCTAGACAATAGCAGGACGGCTCTCATGGCCACACGAGGAGATTTCTGGGAACATGAAGCCTGAACTTCTATTCCTACCCGCCCCTTTGCCAACTGTCTCTCAACACCCTTTCCAGGGCAAGGCTGGGCTACCAGTGCTTTTGTGGGGAAGCAAACAAATTTGCCAACAATTATTTAACTGTGGTCATTTGGTCACGCGATCAATTTGGCCAATGACCAATTTACAAGCTATTTTTAAATTTGTGTTTTGCCATTTGAGGTTGAGTTGCCTGCAGGTACTGAGTTGGCCAGCGGGCTACCCTGGGGGCAGAGCTCAGAGGAGCAGAAGCCTTGTGCTGTCTCAGGCTGGTGAGGCTGTGACAGCTGGAAATCACCGCAGCTGTGATGGCAGAAACCAGGGGCAAGCAGACCGCCAGGAAGACCTGGGACGGTGCCTCTTCCCAAAATACATCTGGGCGAGAGCCAGGAGACAACTTTAACACAACAACAAAAAGAATAGGAGCTCTTAAAGAGATCCAACAGGAGCCAAGTGGAGACTTTCTGGAACTTAGAAAAGAGTGGCTCTTGAATTTCAAAATATAGAGTATTTCTTCTGAGAATTCAATTAAAAGTTGGATTACGAGATCAGGTATAGGAGTATGTCAAAATACAGAGCCTAAATGCAAAGAGATAGAAATCAGGGAGAGAGGGAGGAAGGGAGGGACGGGGGAGAAGGAAAGGGGGCAAAGAGAGAGAGAGAGAGAGAGAGAGAGAGAGAGAGAGAGAGAGAGAGAAAGAAATGGGTGAAGAGAGCTCTGGTATGTGGGACCAGGTGGAGTAATCATTGATACCTTGTTTTAATATATCAGCAGAATACAAGGTGTTCTATGCATGTAAAAGTTAGGACAATCCTCACGAATAGAATGAAAAGCAAGAGATAATTGTCAAAATAATGGAGGGTAGGGAAGATAGGAATAAGTAGTTACTTGACAAAGCCAGATAAATTAAAGAAAAAGAAAAGAGCAACAACATAAAATAAATAGCAACCACAATGTGCAAAGGAAGAACCAAGACAAAGCACTCCGTCCGTTGCTTCTGTGGAAACAGATGGGCTGAATCCCCAATTCAAAGCCAGGGACGGCAGACTGAGTTCAGAAACCACACTCGTCTCTGTGTTGTTTATAAGAAACTCCCCCAGAATGAAGTGATTGAGAAAGGTCCAAAGTTCGGTGCTGGGCAAAACGATGCCAAGGGAGTGCCTGGCCCCTAACAGCAACCACAAGAACGAGGGGCATCAATAACATCACAGTAAAACGGAAGGTGAATGGCATTACCCAGAGTAATAGTAACAAGCACTGGTTATTGAACTCCCGCCATGTGCCCAGCGCTGTGGGGTTTAAAGAACTTTACCATGTAACCCTTACCACAGCCCAGTAAGGTAGGTAATGTCATTATCCCCATTTTACAGATACATAAATCAAGACTTAGAGAGTTTGCCCAAGGTTTCAACGTTAAAACCTACATTCTTCTCCTCCTCCTCCTTCTCCACTGGAGATGGACATGACCTCTCCAGGACCAGCATCTAACATAGGACACTTCCAACTCTACGATGTGGCCTTTTGGAGATATCACCCACTTAAACATTTCAAACAATTTTCAAAATATCACCAATTGATTTGTGGAACAAATCCATCTTATTAATCATGGCCACTCTACTGCTGTGTCTTCCACTCCCCTCATAAGGTCTAGAAGAGACTTTACGAGGGGAGTGAGACTTTCAGACTCATGCGCATCAAATCTTGAGGGCCAGAACCCACGATTTTCCCTCCACGGGGACGTATGAGTGCCCGTAGTCCTGTCAGAATTTCTGCACATCAAGACACCGACAAGGCAGTAGAAGAAGTTCAACATGCTTGAAATAACCTGGTTCTTGTGAATGGGCATCAAGCTAACCATGAAGTGATTTGATTAATTAAAAGTAAACTGTAATCAAGCTGGAAAGGATTTCGCAGTAATCTCTCCATGCCTTGGCTTGGCTGAGAAGATATATTAGCTGGGCTTCTGCTCCTGCTCTAGTGTGAGGCTGAACTAAACTCGGCCTTCTTTACTTTCAGTGGCGATTCATACTTCAGATTTCATCCCATCCAATACGCATCAATGTGTTAGAGGTGTTGTCCCACATATTCAATAGCCATTAAGAAGAAAGAGGGGAGCCCTAGCCCTAGCCGGACTGGAGCGTCCCAGGTTTAATTCTGGTCAAGGGCATGTGCCTTGGTCCCCGGGGGGGAGGGGGAGAAGTGTGTGTGCAGGAGGCAGCTGATCAATGTTTCTCTCTCGTCGATGTTTCTGGATCTATGTCCCTCTCCCTTCTTCTCTATAAAAAAATCAATAAAATATATTTTTAAAAAAAAGAAGAAGGAGGGGATAGAGATTATGGTGCAGTCTTATTACAGATTCAAAAAAACAACAGCCAATGTAAATAACATTTAGTGTTTCTAATGGATGTCTAATTATTTTGATATTAAATTACCAGTAAAACCTGAAAGGCTTTAACTGTCTGATATTTGATAAGAATGTCATTACCACTAATGAGCACAAGTTATGTGGTTAATTTCTTTTTTAAAAAAATATGTTTTTATTTATTCCAGAAAGAGGTGAAGGGAGAGGGATAAAGAGATAGAAACATTGATGAGAGAGAACCATTGATGGGCTGCCTCCTGCACACCCCTACTGGGAATTGAGCCTGAAACCCAGGCATGTGCCCTGACTGGGAATCGAACTAGTGACTTGTTGGGTCATGGGCCAATACTCAACCACTGAGCCCCCAGGCCGGGTGAACATCCTAAATATCTGGTTAAATTCTTATTAGGGCATTTGCAGGGAGATGGTGTTTGGAGACCCCTAAGCAGCTGCATTTCCAGGGCCCTGCTGGGCTTCCTTGTATCCTGGGGCTCTTGGGGGAGGGGCCTAC
>NW_006285608.1:479306-481183 GCF_000327345.1 Myotis davidii
CCAGCCAAGCATGGTCTGTGGCCCCAACCTCTCTCTCTCTCTCCCTCCCACCTCCCTTCCTCTCCCAGCTCCTTGCTTATTCTCCTACTTTCTCCCCCTGGGTGTGACTCTTGCCCCAGCCTCTCGGTGCCCCAGGCTTTCCTTCTCTGGCCACAGCACAGGGGTGGCCTCCCTGGCATGGGAGGCGGTTCAGTTCCCTGGGGTAGGGACCGTGACTGCGTGGTCATCGTGGAATTTGCAGTTCCCGGCAGAAAGGTGGGCTGTGTGAGAACTTGTGGGCCTCGTGTGGGCAGCATGAGGATGCTCACACGTCTGCCTCGTCTGTGGGAAGGCCCTGAGGTGCGGTCATTATGAACACTGCACTGAAGGCAGCAAAGAGAACGTCCTGTGTGATTCTATTTACATAAAATTCTCGACAATGCGAACCAGCCAATAGGGACACACAGCAGAGGACTGGCTGCAGGGGGAGGTGGGGCGGAGGAACAGAAGGGAGAGATAATAAGGGACCCGAGGAGGCTTGTCAGAGTGACGGGTGTGTTTATTATGTTGACGGTGGTGATGATTCTGTGTGTATCCACATGTATCAAAACTCATCCCACGGTCCACTTTAAATGTGTGAATCTCAGAATACACTGACATCTCAATAAAACCATAAAAGAATTAATGAAATATGTCCCCTCCCCTGAGAATAAGATGTCTGACATTAGTGTGGGTTCTAATCTGCTTCCCTGTTTCCCAGCTGGGATGACCGTGAGCAAGTTACTGAAGACTGCCGCGCCTCGGTTTCTCCACCTGTACAATGGGAATAGTCATCTGCTTACCTCATAGGGTTACGCACATCAGTGAGAGAGTAACGGCAATAACGACTTGCAAAGCCCTCGGCCAGGGCCTGGCACATTTTTATTAGTCAACAAGTGGTCCCTATTATTATGACTGTTAGTGGACATGCCTGGACACGAACATATATGTTGTGCGCACACGTCGGTGAGTATCTGTGCCTGTTTATGTATGCAGGAGTGGGAGGTGTGCATCCCCGTGTCCTGTGTGTCTGGGAGGAGACGAGGGGGCTGTGGATTCGTGTTGGGGTGTGTGAGCTCAGGCATGAAGCCTCCCTCCTCCGCTCCATCCATTATCGCCTCCTCCTCCTCCACCAGACTGTGGGTATTGATTTTTTAACAGTTACTAAACTGCTACGTTTACTGACTCGTTCAGTCTTTTATCATATCCAGTAACGCAGTGCCTCTGGGAAGTCACCTCACCCCAGCTCCTTCATGGCTTCTGCAAATCAAATTTATTTTACCAGGGAAAATGTCACAAACATTCAGCCCAAGGAAAGCCGGAGCGTCCTGGGGCGGCAGGACCCTGAAGCTGACTCTCGGGCCGCAGCGAAGGAAGCTGAAGCTGGAGCTGCCCCCTTTCCAAGGGGATTCGATTTCTGAGATTCTCTAGTGTGGGGAGGGAGTAGGAGCATCGCCTCAGATCTGTCTGGAGTGGGCTCCGCAGGAGGGGGGTTAGTGGAGGCCTCTGGGGGTCCTCATGGCATCTCCAGTGACTTTCTGGGCCTTGTCTGCGTTGCCCTGTGCTGGTGGCTTGGGTGGTGAGAGGAGCATCGGCGTCCCTTGTCCTTGCCTTTAGGGAGGTCACAGATAAGAGGTGCAGAGACCCAGGGCTGCCCCGAGCTCCAGGGTGGCTCTCTGGACTAGGTTTGTAGATATGATGCCAGGAGAGTTTTGGGATCTAACTGTTCTGGGGTTGGCTCGAGTCCTGCCATCTGCCAGCTGTGCAACCTTGGTTAGGTCACATAACTTCTCAGAGTCTTGTCTGCAAATTGGGGATAAGGGCACCTCCTGTGCTGTTCCCCCAGCCTCCCCCCCCCC
>NW_006285608.1:481869-483453 GCF_000327345.1 Myotis davidii
TTATTCCAGAAAGAGGTGAAGGGAGAGGGATAAAGAGATAGAAACATTGATGAGAGAGAACCATTGATGGGCTGCCTCCTGCACACCCCTACTGGGAATTGAGCCTGAAACCCAGGCATGTGCCCTGACTGGGAATCGAACTAGTGACTTGTTGGGTCATGGGCCAATACTCAACCACTGAGCCCCCAGGCCGGGTGAACATCCTAAATATCTGGTTAAATTCTTATTAGGGCATTTGCAGGGAGATGGTGTTTGGAGACCCCTAAGCAGCTGCATTTCCAGGGCCCTGCTGGGCTTCCTTGTATCCTGGGGCTCTTGGGGGAGGTGCCTACCCATCCTAAGGCTGGAGGTGAATGATGGATCACAGTGGTTCTCAAACCAGGTGAATATTAGATAATCATTGGGGAGCTCTCAAACACCCACATGCTCTGAACAGCCTCCCCTCCCCCCCAACAAAAGAAAACAAAAAACCCAACTTAGACTTTTCTGGGAGTGGGACCCAGGGCTCAGTATTATTTCAAACTCCTAGAGTGATTCCTATGTGCATCCAGATGGGGAACCAGGGGCCAGCCAGACGTGAGCTGTGAGCTGGACTCTGGGTCCCACAGGGCTGAGGGTCCGGCAGGAGCCCTCTTCCAGCGTGGCTGCCCTGGGTCCTGGTGCTGTGCTCCTGCAGGGGAATTCAACTCACCCTTCCCCCACCCCACTGTCTCCATCCACACCCCCCTCCCAGCATCTTGTGACGATCTTTCAATGTCCATTCTAGGAGGAAGGGTCCCCTCCCAGCCAGCCAAGCCTGGTCTGTGGCCCCAACCTCTCTCTCTCTCTCTCCCTCCCACCGTCCCTCCCTTCCTCTCCCAGCTCCTTGCTTACTCTCCTACTTTCTCCCCCTGGGTGTGACTCTTGCCCCAGCCTCTCGGTGCCCCAGGCTTTCCTTCTCTGGCCACAGCACAGGGGTGGCCTCCCTGGCATGGGAGGCGGTTCAGTTCCCTGGGGTAGGGACCGTGACTGCGTGGTCATCGTGGAATTTGCAGTTCCCGGCAGAAAGGTGGGCTGTGTGAGAACTTGTGGGCCTCGTGTGGGCAGCATGAGGATGCTCACACGTCTGCCTCGTCTGTGGGAAGGCCCTGAGGTGCGGTCATTATGAACACTGCACTGAAGGCAGCAAAGAGAACGTCCTGTGTGATTCCATTAACATAAAATTCTCGACAATGCGAACCAGCCAATAGGGACACACAGCAGAGGACTGGCTGCAGGGGGAGGTGGGGCGGAGGAACAGAAGGGAGAGATAATAAGGGACCCGAGGAGGCTTGTCAGAGTGACGGGTGTGTTTATTATGTTGACGGTGGTGATGATTCTGTGTGTATCCACATGTATCAAAAATCACCGGTGATGATTCTGTGTGTATCCACATGGGTATCAAAACATCCCACGGTCCACTTTAAATGTGTGAATCTCAGAATACACTGACATCTCAATAAAACCATAAAAGAATTAATGAAATATGTCCCCTCCCCTGAGAATAAGATGTCTGACATCAGTGTGTGGGCTAATCTGCTTCCCTGTTTCCCAGCTGGGATGACC
>NW_006285608.1:483810-491312 GCF_000327345.1 Myotis davidii
TCTCATTCAGTCTTTTATCATATCCAGTAACGCAGTGCCTCTGGGAAGTCACCTCACCCCAGCTCCTTCATGGCTTCTGCAAATCAAATTTATTTTACCAGGGAAAATGTCACAAACATTCAGCCCAAGGAAAGCCGGAGCGTCCTGGGGCGGCAGGACCCTGAAGCTGACTCTCGGGCCGCAGCGAAGGAAGCTGAAGCTGGAGCTGCCCCCTTTCCAAGGGGATTCGATTTCTGAGATTCTCTAGTGTGGGGAGGGAGTTGGAGCATCACCTCAGATCTGTCTGGAGTGGGCTCCGCAGGAGGGGGGTTAGTGGAGGCCTCTGGGGGTCCTCATGGCATCTCCAGTGACTTTCTGGGCCTTGTCTGCGTTGCCCTGTGCTGGTGGCTTGGGTGGTGAGAGGAGCATCGGCGTCCCTTGTCCTTGCCTTTAGGGAGGTCACAGATAAGAGGTGCAGAGACCCAGGGCTGCCCCGAGCTCCAGGGTGGCTCTCTGGACTAGGTT
This sequence comes from Myotis davidii, assembly GCF_000327345.1. NCBI lineage: Eukaryota > Metazoa > Chordata > Mammalia > Chiroptera > Vespertilionidae > Myotis > Myotis davidii. The sequence continues at coordinate 484,315 of NW_006285608.1, forward strand.
TGTAGATATGATGCCAGGAGAGTTTTGGGATCTAACTGTTCTGGGGTTGGCTCGAGTCCTGCCATCTGCCAGCTGTGCAACCTTGGTTAGGTCACGTAACTTCTCAGAGAGTCTTGTCTGCAAATTGGGCATAAGGGCACCTCCTGTGCTGTTCCCCCGGCCTCCCCCCCCGCCCCCCACTTTCAGATTCTCAGCTATATATGTTGAGTGTATAAGATCACGTCTCAGATGCCAGGTTGTCATTTCCCAGGTTTTCAGAGGAGGGAGGTTTCTATGTAGGAAGAATAAAGCTCAAAAATTTTTATTGAGCACCTACTGTGTGCCATGGCCTGTCCTGGTAAATACAACCTGGTCTGCAACCCTTGGGACCAAGTTTCTGACTTCCTGGACCTCGCATCTTTTGGGACATGGGCACAGCAGAAGTGTTAGGACACTCATGGCCAACATTTGTTACAGCCTGAGGATGCAGAGCAAGGTCAGCAGAGGGCAGTGCCCGCGGGGCCAAGTGGGGGGCCACTAGGCGCCAGCTCCCACGGGCCCTCTCCTGATGGATTCACACAGGATGTGCAACCAGTTGTGATGACCCGTGAAATGTTGTCCATCAGGGACGCTCATCATGAACTCTGTGCCCAGGAGTTTTACTGGGGACTGGTCACTTAGACACCTTGCAAAAACCCCAGACTCCAAAACAGAAAGCAAGTGTTTGGCAGAAGCCACTTTGCTTGCATAAGCAGTTTAGGCACAGAGTGAGCCCCCTCAAATCAGTTAGGGCGAGCACCCTCCTGATACTGAAGTTCCCCGACACCAGGACGGGCCAGCTGGCAGGCGGGCCTTGCACAGGAGAGCTGTTTTCAGGCCTGCCTGTTGCCTCTTTTCCCCTCACAGGGGCACAGGCATGACGAGGTTTGCCTGGAAGCCCAGGTGCAAGGCAGCTGGGGGTAGGGCTGGGGCGGACCAGAGGCAGGGAGAGCAGTGAGAGAGCTGAGGCAAGAGTCATCTGGAAAGACCATCACACCTGACCTGGAGCAGGTGTCTCTGTTGGTCCTTTGGGTGCAAGCACCTGTGCCAGAGCGGCTGAGGAGAATAAAGGAATACTTGCTCTGTGGATTCTCAGGTGTCTTGCAGAACTAACTCAAGGGCAGAGAAGGCTAGTGAGCCGCTCAGGAGACCAGCGCTGGGACCTGGAAAGCCATCGGGAAAGGGAGCGCGCTTCTCCCGGTTTTATCTCTGGAACCACGGATTGCTCTTCTGCTTTTGCCTGCACATCCTCTTCTGTCCTCCTTCTCTCCAGATTGACTCCCTCTGTGTCTTTATAGAGTGGCCACCAAGAGCAAAGCGCCCGTCTCTCCCTGTTTACCTAAGGCAGTGATGGCGAACCTATGACACGTGTGTTAGAGGTGACACACGAACTCATTTTTTTGGTTGATTTTTCTTTGTTAAATGGCATTTAAATATATAAAATAAATACCAAAAATATAAGTCTTTGTTTTACTATGGTTGCAAAGATCAAAAAATTTCTATATGTGACACGGCACCAGAGTTAAGTTAGGGGTTTTCAAAATGCTGACACGCCGAGCTCAAAAGGTTCGCCATCACTGATATGCTGTCCTTGGGAACAGCCTGGCGTGACAGCAGCATCTCTCAACTGCCATGCACATTTCCCAGAAGATGGAATGACTGTGTGCCTCAGGCCACCCGTGCTCTCGCTCCCGTGAGCTATGGCAGGCTGAGAACTGCATAATATTAACGTGGTTGCCCCATGAGTTGGCACAGGCATGGGACAGAGAATGGCCTTATGACTCCTGAATCCCAGTTGGCAATTAATCATTTAAGACAAATCTGATGAATCTGAGTCCAGTTAGGGAGATAAAGTAACTAACTGGAAGCCAGGAGAGTAAGAATTTGATATTATGTTAGTAGAAAAACTTCCTTGTGCCACAATCATAAAATCAGGGAAGCTCTGTTCTGGTAGTTCTGAGTGTGAAGTGGGAGGTCAGGAATTGAAGACTGGTTTTCCTCACCATCACTAACTCTTACTAAGAGTGAGTTCCTTTGGGGATAATGAGTCACGGAAGCTGGTGGCTTTTTCAAGGTCATAATATGTATCCATAGAACCACCTGAAATCTCTCGTTCACACATTTTACAAACATTTGCAGACTTCCTAATGGGACCGTGTTGATCGTAGGGCAGGGACACAAATATGCACTCTACTTCGAAGAGTTTGTCTGGTTAAAGACACAGATATGTGAATGATATGATACATGACATAACAGAGGACTATCAGTCAGGGTTTTCCAGTTGCCAGCAACAGGAATGAACTTTGGATAATTTAAATAAGAAAAAAAGGAATTAATTGAAAGAATACGGGGCAACTCACAGAATTAAAGGATGACCTGCAGCACCAGACTTTGGACTGGTCAGACAAGCACGTAGCCCCAAGGACCCAGCAAGCTGGAGAAAATGGAGCATTTCTTCAGGGTTCTAGTATCAGGAACAAAGTCACTCTAGTCGTTTTCCATCTTGGATCACCTAGCGGCAACTTCATGCCCTGGAAGAGAATCTCTCTGAGTCATGGGAGCATTCCTGGGCTTTGTCAGGGCCTCTTGGCTGATGGTATAGCAAGGCTGTACCCACAGGAAAAGGGGTAGCTCTCCACAAAACCTAGCTTCTGTAACCAGAGTTAGGGGGAAGATATGCTGGGTGGGAGTGGTCAGGACTGACGACTGGCCCAGTAGTCATTCTTCTCCTCTTCCTTTTGAGTTGAATTTTTTTTTTACTGGACTATGGCCGTCTGAAAAAAACTACATTTCCCAGCATTCCTTGCAGGTAGACATGGTCTACAACTAAACTGTGGCCAATGTAACTGAAGTGAAGGTGTCATGTGGCAGCTCCCAGAAATGTTCCTTAAAAGAGAAATTCTTTGCCACCTCCTCTGCACAATGCCAACTCCAACCTGTGGCATTGAATGTGACCTAAGGGTTGAAGTTCTAGCCACCATCTGGTACCAATAGCCTGAAAGTCATACCCTAGGAATAACTGAAGGGAAAGCTGGAGTAGCCGGGATTCTAGAAGATCGTAGAACTGTCCTTGCAACCCTGGACATTGTGTGGGGGATAAATGCATTTCTATTCTGGTTAAGCCTAGTGAAAGCCCTGATTTCTTGGGGACTCTGTCACTTGCAGCTGAACGAAACTGTAAGTGATACAACAGGCAAAAGCAACAGGTACCTACAATAAGAGGTCATTGCAATTTGCGGGGGGGTGGGGTGGGGAGGGGGTCACAGAGACGGATGTGACAAAATCTACCCAGGAAAGTCAGGGAAGGCTTGACAGAGCAGGTGACGTCTGAGCCAGGTGTTATAAGGAGGTGGACACTTCAGGTGAGAGGACAGGATGGGCTCTTCCCACCCTCCCTGAGCCCTGCCCGAGCGATTTTGACTCCTGTCTCCGGTGATGTGCCCTCACAGGTTCCACGATTGACTACCACACTCGGCATCCGGAGAAATGAGGGACTTTACTGAAAATGGAGGGCGGTTGTTGTGTCTCTGTGATGTATCTCAGCTCTGGGAAGAAGCCAACTTCTGATGGCACTCTCACAAGTCTGAGAGAACAAGAGGTGTTCCCATGGCACTGTGCACATGCGTGTGTTTATAGATGCATTCCCAAGAGTGTGTGTGTGTGCGTGTGTGCGTGCGTGTGTGTGTGTGTGTGTGTGCGTGTGTGCGTGTGTGTGTGCGTGCGTACGTGTGTGTGTGTGTGTGCGTGTGTGTGTGTGTGTGTGTGTGTGTGACAATCTAGATGTGTATCTTCAGGCTCACCTTTTTTGGCCAAAAGTCAGATTGATATTTTTGCTGTAGGTTGGTTCAATTTCTTTTCAGTGAGAAGGAGACACTCTACTCAGTCCCTCTTTGGCTGTTTCTGACAGGGGGCTGATGAGGGCTCGTCCCATTGGCTAGCAGCTTAGTTCCCACAGCCTCAGGACCCACCCAGCTGCTCATCAGGGGCCATAGCCGGTGAGAAGAAGCTGGGTGAAGCAGTGAGCTCGGAGGATCAGCTCTGTGCTTGACCCTGCCCGGGTCCCGAGCAGCCTCCTCCGGGGCTGGAAGAGGCAGGGCCTAGTCTGAGAACCTTCCCCTGAGCATGGAGGCAGGCCACTAGCAGATCCCCACAAACAGATATGGAGCTCTGAGTCCACCCTGGCTTCTCCTTGGATGAAGGGAATGGCAGAGAATAGCTCTGCCTGGGGGAGGCCTCCTTCCATTCGGTGGAGAGGGAGAGGGACAGAAGGTTCCGGCTATAAGAAGAGCCCCGCAGGTAGCTGCATGGAGACTCTGACAGCAGGCCCGGCAGGGCGTGGGCTCCAGAAGAGAAGGCAGTCAGGAACAGAGCTCATGTCATCTTTCTTCCTCCCCAGGCACTCCAAGGACCCGTTTTGTGAATTCAACCTAATTCAACCAACATGAGATGATTTGTGTCTTGGACTATATAGTCAGGCCCAGGGTCACCTCCCCTGTCCCCACACCTCCCCAGAGACCACCGGACACACATGGAGCTCAACCAAGCTGGGCCAGTGACTTGTTGCAACGGGAGAATGCCCGTCACAGGGAACCTGGAGGCATCGGGTAGAGGTGTCAGAAAGGACTTGGAGGATTTGGACGGAGAGGGTGTTAGGAGATCTGGGTCAGGGTCAAGGAAGGGGAGCTTGGCTCTGGGCTGGACGCTGTCAGGAAGCGAAGGTAATTCCATGATGTGGCGTCTTAATTCCTTTCGAAGGTGAGAGGAACAGAGAGAAGCTAAGGCAGGTAGATACAGAAGGAGCAGTCACTCACAGGTGCCAGGATTGGGGGCTTTTTGTGGTTTGGAGAATGTTCATGTTTGGTCTGTGTTCAAACGTGCTTATGAGGAGTTTCGTTTCTGTTTGGATATCACGGTTGTCCATCCTGTGGATTTATTTCTGTGCCACAGGAGAGCACCAAGGCTGACAGCTTCCCCAGGGTGGCAGCAGTTTTATCTCTGGACCCCCAATCTTGGAATGGGGACTGACTGATGGCGGCAATATCCTCAGCTCACAAACTCGCTGTGCAAACAAAAGAAATGGAATTTTCCCGTAACTGAACCCGATTTCTCTCTCCAGCCTTCCACTCAGCTGGGTGTGGGAACTTCTCAGTCAGCTTCTTCCAGGCTTTCTCCATGGTGACATGTCAGTTCAGGAGGGCTGCTGCAGAGGTGGGCGGGGCTGACAAGTTGAAATGAAAATTTTAGGTAACATCATTGGCAGGGGTGTGAGAGAGAGAGAGAGGGTGGACAGCTAGAGTAAAGGTGCAGTCATGTTCTTGTCTCAGTGGAGCAAAGGGATGTATTTATAGATTAATGTTAGGAGTTGTCAAAACAAAACAAAAAACCTTAAGTGTGTTTGCTAATAACCTAAAGCTATAGAAGCTAAAAATAGAATATATAACCTCGGATCCAATAGAGGAGAAATATCTGCAATAACAACAAAAAACTTGGCTAAGCCAATAGAAAACTGGGAAAGAAGAATATAAAAACAAACAAACAAACAAAACTGCCCGGGAAGTAGAAAACAAAATAAGACAGCGGAAATAAGTGTAAATACATCATCAATTACAATAAACGCAAACATATTAGATTTACCAATAAAAGAGTTCTTTAAATCTAGTTTTAAAAATGCCAGCTGCATGCTATTAAAGAGCAAAACAGGGAAAACTAAATTATACCAAATTATTACAAATGAAGAGATAAAACAAGAATAGGTCTGCAAAAGAAATTACTACCGATAAAAATCGAACTCAAGGCGAAAGGTATTGAAAGTATCCATGACAGGCATTTCCTTGTATGGTTCCAACAACATTAGCCCAGAAATATATAAAGCGAGCCCTGGCCAGTGTGGCTCAGTTGGTTGGGTGTCGTCCCGTGCACCAAAAGGTCACCAGTTCATATCCTGGTCAAGGCTCATACGCAGGTTCAGTCCTCCAATGGGATGTGTACAGGAGGCAACCAAACAAAAGAAGTCTCCATCAATTCCAAAGGATCTTTATGTTCAATAGGTTCTGTTGCAAGTTTATAGCATATTTCAGCATGCAATAAAAGTAGTAATCAACAAGAAAAATATGGGTTATGTATATGTTTGGAAACTAAAAGCACACTTCTAAATTATCCATGGGTTAAAAAAGAAAGCTACAAGTATTCTGAATTGAAAATAAGGAAAGTGCTACATATTCAAGCTTGTCTGATGTAGTTTAACTGGTTCCTACAGGGTCGATTTATAGTCTTGAATGCATTTATTTGGAAATCAGAACAGCTGAACGTAACCTGCAACCCAAACAATCATCTCAAGAGCCTAGGAGAAGAATAAGAGAAACTACAAGAAAAATAAAGGCAACGGTAAAACTGAATAAACAATAAAGCAAATAATAGAACACCCTCAGACATAAACACATCAACGAAGCTCGACATGAGTTGCTTGGAAAGGCCAACTTGCTAACAAACCTCATAAGATGGATGCAGAAAGAGAGAGAATGCACAAAGGAACAATATTCCGAATGAAAAGAGAAGAAGTCCACAAATAGACTAGAGATTTTTTTTTTTAACCAAAGAGGAATACCGTGAACGACCATGTGCCCATCTGTGAGAAATTCTGGAGAGTGCTTCTTCGAGTTGTTTACACCCCCACAGCACAGGGCACAGAGCCTGCAACAGCCCAGGCTCTCAGCAGAGATCTCTTGATTTGCAGAGAGGAAATAAAACGCTGGAGAAGAACATTTTATGGTGGTAAGCCTCATTTTGCTCCATTTTGAGAAATATAATTCAACCAAGTGGTATTTGTTTGGAGCCAGGGGAGTTTGATAGGAGAAGATATGGTCAGAAATCAGAGAGAAGCAGATGGTCAGATGAAGATGGTAGAAGAGGGAATCCGTTGATGAGGAGACAGCATTCCCTGAGGCCAAGGGCCCGTGTAGGGCCTGTTGGTCACTTACTAG
>NW_006285608.1:491339-499355 GCF_000327345.1 Myotis davidii
GTCCCTTAGCCAATCTGTGCCCACATTTCCCCGTCTTCAAGCTGAGGACAGTCGTAGTGCTGCCTCATGGAGCTGTGGAGGTGAAATAAGGTGATGGATGAGCGCTCCTGATCCAGGGCCTGGCAGAGCCAGCGCTCAATCAATGCCCATGGGGGTGGTGAGGACGATGACACTTACTAGTATTAGCAGTAGAGCAGGACAGGATGTGTGGGATGGAACAGGAAGGTCTGAAGACACAAAGGAAAGGAAAGTCAGATTGGGAAGAGTCCTAAATGTCACCCCAGAGGCGGGACTTCATTCCAGACATGCCGAGGAGACATCAAAGGCTTTGAGTTGGGACTTTTTGAACAAATGAGGAAGTCTAGTGAAAGGGAGGTGTGTGTGGGGATCAGCCATGGTGGGGGAAAGATCCCTAGGGAAGAAAACATTCGTAGGTCCTGATCGCCCAATATGTCATGGGTCTGGGCCTTACCACCAACTCTATCTCTCCTTTTTCTTTAAAATCCTCACCCCAGGATGAGAGAGAGAGAGAGAGAGAGAGAGAGAAACATGTGAGAGAGAAACATGTATCCTTTGCATCCTGTATGTACTCCAGTGGGGATCAAACCCACAATCTAGGTATGTATCCTGACTGGGAATCGAATCCAAAACCTTTTGGTGTACAGGACGATGCTCCAACCAACTGAGCCACCCAGCCAGCAGTCCCCTTTTCGATATTTTAATCAATTTTCCTTGCTGTGTGGCATCAGAGCTGTGTATGTGCACAAGCATGCATGTGTACATGGATGTGTGTCTAAATCCTGGAAGCCATTAAAAGCAGATAAGTAGCTTTTCACACACTCGCTCCATGGCCATGTGTATGGGCATCCGTGTAGCGTGTAAAGGAGGGCACGGTGGAAGAGTATGTATCTGACGCGTCTGAATGGAGAAGAACTCCTCCTGCTTAGATGGAAGGCGGGAAGATTAATGCTAGAAGTTGTCAAAACAAAACAAAAAACCTTAAGTGTGTTTGCACCGTAAGGTCACCAGTTCAATTCCTGGTCAAGGCACATACCCAGGTTCGATCCTCCAATGGGATGTGTACAGGAGGCAACCAATTGATGTTTCTCTCTTACATCAGTGTTTCTCTTTCTCCCTCCCTCTCTCTGGCGTTCTCCAGCCACAGGCATTGTGGAGTTGGCTGGCCTTGCTGCCCAGAAAAGCGTCAAAGGATGCAGCTGTGCATTTAATTTCCCCGTCACTCTGCCTCCGGAAGGCGCCGGGCCCCTCCGAGGACGCAGAGAAGGCCAGTCCTGATGAGTCTTAATGAAATGTGCTACAGGAAGTCAATATCCAGTCGAGGGAGACCCGCCTGCTTCCTCTGTTAAAATAACTGCATTTTTTCAGAAAGCTAATTCTTAACCAAAAGGAGGGCCTGGTTGATGAGTCAGTGCTGCTGAGTCAACTAAACCACACCTTTAGTTTATATTCGGGCCTATGTGGCCTCCACAGGTGCCATGCAGCCTCTCCCATGCGCTTACCGCCCTCCTTTTCTACCGGTGCTTGGTGAGGAAGGGGCTGAACTAATTGAGCAAACATTTATGAAGTACTTGCTATAGTTCAGGTCCCAGGCGGGGCATGAGTAATCCATTGATGTGTAAGATGGGATCTTAGCCTGCCAGGGTCTGGGGGCGGGGGAGGGAGACGGTGGGGAGACCAGATGCTGGGAGAGTGCGATGAGTTCTGATTGGGGGATCGCCAAGGGCAGAGGGACTGGAGATGAAGGACCGCCTCTGCCGAGGAGGAGCAGCGAAGCTGCTGAAAGGCAGCATGTGAACAGTGTGGAGGGATGAGCCCAGCTCTCCAGGTGGGTGGGTGCAGGAGACTATGACAGGCAGAAGGGGCAGCATCACCTGAGGCCGAGGTTTGAGGGACACTCATGTGACTGGGAAACTTCCGGGAGGCCTACGGGGCTGGGGCAGGAAAGACCCCTTGCTCCTCAGGGAGTCTGCTCAGGAAGCCTGCTCCTGGTTTCGACCTGCAGCCAGAAAAGGAACTGGGACCACCAACTGGGGGGCTCCGATGGTGGGCCCTGCTGACGGACGGCATCATTGTCATGGCCAGCAGCATCCTTGTCCCCACCGTCATCACCATCATCACCACCATATGTCATTAGCACTCTAGGAGGCGCCGCTTTCTCCTTTCCCACATTTCTTTAGGCCTCCTGGAAGTGTGGGCGTGTGGTTTCTGCCCTCGCCTCCTCCCCAGGGAGATGCGGTGTCTTATCTGGCTGTGAGGTTAGCACAGAGCTAGGAAGCTGGGCCACCCTGCGCTCTCCTCCCTGTTGAGCCTGACCACAGTTGCAGTCTCTCTTCCTCTCCTTTAATGTGACAAGCTCACCCAGGAAGCCATGGGTGGATACATTTAACTTAGGTAGGAAGCCCAGTTTTGTTTGCAATTTTCAACTATTATTCTCCAACCAAGTCTCACCAGGTCAAAAGAAAGGACTTTTTGTTACCAGTTTCCTCAATATAGTTTTCAGTGGCTTCACGAAGTGACTACAAATACTTGGGGGTCTATGACCATCACCTGTCTCGCTCCTGTGTCTAAGGTCAGCCTGAGCAGGCAAGGTGGCTCTGCTGATCTTGGCGGGGCTCACACACATGTCTGGCAGCAGGTGGGCTCTTGGCCAGTCTAGAATGGCCTTGGCTTTCCTTCCCGTGTCCTCTGTGGGCCCAGGCATGTCCTCGCAGTCACGGCAGAGGCAGCAGCGTGCAGTTCTGCAGAGACCTGGGCGTGGAACAGACACATCATTTGTGCTGCATTCAGTTGAACACAGCATATGGCCGATCCAGACTCAGTGTGTCAGAAAAGACCCACCCCTTTATGGAGAGGAAGTGCAATGGGCATGAATACGGGAAGGGTGAGAAGTTGGGAGAATAGACATGATGGGTGTCACTGTCACCACCCTCATGAACTCCGGCATCATTGTCACCGCCTTCCACACTCTCCTCCATCTCAGACCCTCTGTCCATGTGGTGTCCCCCACACTCTCTCCTCCATCTCACTCCCTCTGTCCGACAGGGGCAGAAATAGAATGGTGGGGAACCAGCTAGTACTGTAAGAAATATTAATCATGCCCTGTTAACCGTGATTGTTTTATTCTGATTAAACAAGGCACATTCTAACCTGGCTGGCAGCTGCACTCAGGACCTGGAGCTCACCTGGAAGTGCAGCCCACCCTCCCCATTGGGAGCTGCCCATTATCATGGAAAGGTAACAACTTTGTTGCAGAAACCAGAGCCGCCAGCCCTTTGAAGGCCCCAGCCCTTTTGTGCACCTGCAGGCCTTTGCACATCTCCAACCTGCTTACCTGTTAACTACCCACTTGGCACACCCTTTGGCTATTTCCCCATGTAATCTTGGTCCTTATACCCAATGTAAGCAGCCAGCTTATGGTGGGGTGCAGAGCAGATTTTTGTGGGTGACCTGCTGCTCTCCCATGCTGCCGGCAGTATTGGAATAAAATCACATATGATTCAACCTGGTCTCTGCTGAATTGGCTCAAGTGGTGACAGGCAGCCTGGATCCACTGTTTGTCAGATTACATGTCCATGTCATGTCCATCTCACACGGTGCCTAGTTCTCATGGTGCACGTGGACACGTCTCACCAACTCTAAGCCCAGAAGACAACGTCAGGGACGAAGCATGTCCTTGAGAGAGGCAGGAAAGGCGTCACTTTCATTTTGCACAGGTGGAGGCTGGAATCCCAGAGGTCAGCTCATCTGGCCAAGGGCACACAGCTGGGCTGTAGGAAGACCAGCCCCTTTGCCCACCGCACTGTTGGCAAACAGATGTGCGCCTCCAGCAGCAGCAGCCAAAGGCTGGCTTGTGCCTGGCCTTCTCCCCGTCCTCAGAACCGAGGCTTCCTAACGCAGAGCCTCTTCCAGGGCCGGCTGCCTCACCCCAGAGCTTAATTAAAATGAAGATGAAGTGCTCTTCACCACGGGTCATGCTCCGCGGCAGTCACTGTGCCAAGGACCCCGACGGGGCCTCTGATGTTGCGAATTCCTCTCCAGCTTCGGCTCTGGCAGCAGCTTCCTCCGGGAGCCTCATTAGAATTCCTCTGGTAATTAAAACAACAGATGTTATAATTAAAAGGCTCCTCATTAAATCACAAATAACTGAAGCTTGAGGTGGGTTCTCACTGAACAGTGTCACCGAGTCACCTTTGGAGGAATAAAAGCTTGGGAAAGGGACGGTCTCAGCCCGGCTTGGAGCTGCAGAGGCTGCCAGGTCGGGTGTCGCGAGGTGCTGACAGATGCATCAGGAAAGCCCACCGGGGACCGAGGGGCCGAGGGCCCAGGGAAGGAAGATGTGATGGGAGGATGGAGGGGTCCCAGAAGCCTGGGGTGGAGGCTCTTCCTCTGGGGGAGGGGTGCCTTCTCTTGCTCCTTCTTTTGCACTCAGGGACCAGGTCCGTAGGGAGCAACCAAGACAACCGAGTCACTGAGAACTGGGGTGGGGGAAGCATCCCCCCAATCCGACGAGGGCTCAGGACACTTGGTTCTCATCCTAGCCGGGCTGCTCACCACCACTCTGAGCTGCAGCACCCATGCCCCGGGGAATGCGCTGGGTGACCCTGAGCCGCTGGAACCTGGGAAGTTTGTGAGTCCTTGAGCTCAGGGCCTGGGATGGAGACATTTGGAGTGTGAACCGCCTGGGCTGCTACAGTGTGGTGTTTTTAAAAAATATATTTTGATTGATTTCAGAGAGGAAGGGAGAGGGCAAGAGAGATAGAAACATGAGTGATGAGAGAGAATCATTGATCAGCTGCCTCCTGAACACCTCCCATTGGGGATGGAGCCTGCAACCCAGGCATATGCTCTGACCGGGAATTGAACCATGACCTCCTGGTTCATAGGTCAACGCTCAGCCACTGAGCCACACAAGCTGGGCTACATGTGTGTCCCACCCTGGCCATGCCCTGAGCTCGAGGGAGCTCTCAACAGCTCAGGGCAGTGATAACGTTTTGTGGAAGGAGTCTGACCTGGGCCCTGCCTGGTGGTGGAGGAGGGGTGAGGCTCTGCTGACCAGGCGGACTTAGCCTCCAACCCGCCCTTCTCCCAGCTTCGGCCCCGAGGTGACTGTCCTCAGCCTGACTCCTCAACTGTAAACTGGGGGCAGGGATGCCCTTGCACAGCTGCCTTGAGCATTAAATGATAAAATAGTCAAAACAAATGTTCCTGCAGTGCTTACTGTGCGTCAGGAACTTTCTAGAACTTTGCCACGTCAGTTCATTTAATCCTCACAACAGGCCTACGGGAGGGTAGGTGGGAGTGACTAGACCAGCTCGGTAGGAACCTGAGTTTTGGGGGGGAGGGGGTTGGTCAGGTTATTGGAGACCAGGTCATGAGGGGACCATGCAGGATACTTCAGGAATGACTGTGTGGTGCAGCAGAAGGTGCCCTAGGGCTTGACATCTTGAGCCTTTTTAGCCATCACTGTCGCCCACCTGAGGGTAGCCAGGCCCACATGCCCCGGAGGGCAGGTGCAAAGGGATCCATGCTCCTCCTCCAGCCAGGCCATGGTGCCCACCCTACTAGCTCAGGGCAGCACCCGGTCAGCTGGCGGTGTGGGGGTGGGCAGAAGGAAACCAAAGCTATAACCTCAAACATCAGAGCAGGAGAGGGAGAGAGGGGAAATACATCATAGCACCGTGTCCTGCTTACTCACTGGTACATCCCAGTCTACCAGCACACAGCAAACACTCAATAAATATTCAATGGATGGATGGATGGATGGATGGATGAACAGGCAGACACAGTAATGGGTGGGTCTTATAGTTACCATTTATTGAGTACCTACTGTGTGCTGGATACTACATATTCCGTGACCATGGTCTCTGCCCTGGAAGAGTCTGTTGTCTCTGGACAAAAGATACTGGCCACATAGTAGGGAGTTCTGAACTCAGGGGATGTCCAGAGGCCAGGGATGCCCAAAGGGAGGGGCAGGCTGGTTCTACCTGGCACCTCACCAATACTGGTATTTAAACTGGATTTTAAAGGCAAGGTAGGAGCCAGACAGAAAAAGGAAAGGGGGAAAGTCACTCCAGGTAGAAGGAACAGCATTTACACAATCGAAGAGGCATGAAGAAAACTTGAAGTGTAGCTGACCTGCTGGTGGCAGCAATGGGGTGGGGTGGTAGGAACATGAGATGAGGCAGAAAGCAAAGGGTGAGGCCTCGCTCTGAAGGGCTCTACCTAGTCAATGTTAGCCAGAAGGTGAGAAGCCATGAGAGTTTAGAGCTGAGAAATGCACTGCTCAGATCTGCAGTCAGAGAGCCCATCAGCATGAGGGCGTAAGGAGGACCAGGGCAGGCAGACCTCAGGCTGTGCACACACCTGGGTGATTCCAGTTATTCTGCCATTAGAGCAGGTTGGGGTGAAATGACCCTCGGAGACCATCTCCAAGCTCCCTGGCTTCATAGATGGTGACCTTCAGGCCCAGAGAGCAACTGGCTCAAGGTCACACGGCAGGTTGGTAGCTGGCCAGGACCTGAGCGGCAGCTCGGAGCTGGGCGTTCTCTCCCTTTGTCTGCTGCGGCTCCTGGGTGGCGAGCATTCGGTGGCATCATGAATTGTGGAATTTGAGCATGTCCAGGAGGTGTGTGTAAAATGCTCCTCATAATAAATTTCCCCCCTTGAGGACAATGAAGTGTAAAAGGAGGGGGCGAGTGCTTGACAAGGGCTCTGATTAAAGCCAAATACAGACCTTCTCAACAATAAAGGCTGCCCTGCTGCTGCTGAGAAGACAATGATGCAAAAGATAAAGGCTCCAGGCCCGGCTGGGAGGAGGGGAGTGCGGGTGACTGTCAGGCTGAGCTGTGGGCTGGGAAGACACCTGGACTGTAGGTCTCCTATCTCCCTCTCTGAAGGGGAAATTCTGCCCATGGCTCCCAGCTGCTCCCCACCCCCGGGCCTACGCCCCACAGGCCTCTGGTTGTGGCCTCCCTGGCCTCCTGCACACAGGACAGGGTGACTCTAGGATATAGATTGTGCTCAGGGAATTGTTTGCTGTATAAGTTTATAAAGATGTAACTCAATGAATTACATTGCAGTGGTGTGTCTGGTTCTTTTTTTCAGACTGGCTTCAACACTGCCATTTAGGAATAAATAAGTTAAGTAAGTTAAACTTACGAAAATCTAGAGTTGTATAAAAAATTTAGAGCCTGAACCCCAAACTTCCGCCCTTTAAATCTTTCTTTGGTCTGTTCCACCCCTTAAAAGGTTTGGCCCGTGTACCACCTTCTCCCAGAAGCCTTCCGGGTTTGCATCTGTCTGCACATCTATCCCCACACTGACCCCCATGGCCTCTTCAGGCTCTCCCAAAGGAGGGATTTCAGTCCCTTCCTCAGCTGGATGTGGCCCCTGAAGGGACTCCTGCCCTCCCCCGACAGAGAACAGAGCTGAGAAACAGACTCAGTCTCCCAGCCTAGACTCCCCCGGACTCGGACCTCCCTGGAGATGCAGCTTGGGATATGGGTCAGCTGAGGCTCTGGCTGGCCCCTCCTGTGAGACAGGGAGATCGGCACCAGGTTCCTTTCTGCACATGCACAGTCTCTCCCACACTCGCCCAGCTCCTCCCGGCCTCCCTTTTACTGGTGCTTCCAGGTGCGGGACTTGTGCTCCAGGCAGAGCGAGAATTCCCCAAGGAGAGGCCCCGTGGCATGCCCCCGCCCCCCGCTTCTTCTTCCTCCACGGCATGGCCACACGCAGGTGCCACACAGGTGCTCAGGAGAATCCTGGCTCTGATTACTCTGAGCCCTCTCTTCCAGGAGCCTCAGTTTCCCCATCTGTCAAATAAAGGACTGGCCCACGTAGGTTCAAGTGTACCTGAAGAGTCAGTGGATAGGAGGACTGTGCCCCAGACTGGCCTAAAAGTGACATTGGCCAGTGGTTCAGACAGGGTCCCACCCCAGTTCTGTGGAGAGTGCCACCCTGGAGGGGAGGGGGGGAAGACCAGGAACCAGAAAG
>NW_006285608.1:499909-501226 GCF_000327345.1 Myotis davidii
TCCTGGTTTTCTTCTGTCTGCACATCTATCCCCACACTGACCCCCATGGCCTCTTCAGGCTCTCCCAAAGGAGGGATTTCAGTCCCTTCCTCAGCTGGATGTGGCCCCTGAAGGGACTCCTGCCCTCCCCCGACAGAGAACAGAGCTGAGAAACAGACTCAGTCTCCCAGCCTAGACTCCCCCGGACTCGGACCTCCCTGGAGATGCAGCTTGGGATATGGGTCAGCTGAGGCTCTGGCTGGCCCCTCCTGTGAGACAGGGAGATCGGCACCAGGTTCCTTTCTGCACATGCACAGTCTCTCCCACACTCGCCCAGCTCCTCCCGGCCTCCCTTTTACTGGTGCTTCCAGGTGCGGGACTTGTGCTCCAGGCAGAGCGAGAATTCCCCAAGGAGAGGCCCCGTGGCATGCCCCCGCCCCCCGCTTCTTCTTCCTCCACGGCATGGCCACACGCAGGTGCCACACAGGTGCTCAGGAGAATCCTGGCTCTGATTACTCTGAGCCCTCTCTTCCAGGAGCCTCAGTTTCCCCATCTGTCAAATAAAGGACTGGCCCACGTAGGTTCAAGTGTACCTGAAGAGTCAGTGGATAGGAGGACTGTGCCCCAGACTGGCCTAAAAGTGACATTGGCCAGTGGTTCAGACAGGGTCCCACCCCAGTTCTGTGGAGAGTGCCACCCTGGAGGGGTGGTGGGGAAGACCATGCACCAGCAAGCAAGTGGCCTGTGCAGCAGTGTGGAGGGGCCTTTAAGGGGTCCTGGCTCCACCTTGCTTGCCGGGCAGTTTGAGAAGCACAGCCAGTGGGAAGGGCACAGTGCCTGCAGCCTCAGGAAGCCAGAATGGGGCCCAGACACAGACACGGACACAATCCGGAGCCCTGCAGAAGCCATTTCCCTTCCCTGGGCCTCAGTTTCTTCATCTGCAAAGTGGGAGTAATGCCTGCCAGGCCGTTGTGAGCAGAGGCTAGTAATTTTTTTCTTTATCTTTTATTATCATTTTCACCAGTGCCCCAATTATATAAACAAGACGTGAATATACTGTTATCAACATTCAAGCACCGACGTGAAAATGCAAGCAGAGCTTGACCAGCTCCCTCTACCCAAGACCAGGCCGCACCCAGAGGTAGGTAACCACTATAATCATTTAACGTTTATTTGTCTATACCTGTTTACATACATGCATTTACATGCAGATATGTAGGCACCTGTGGAATTAAAGAGCTTATTTTGCTTTTATTTTATTTTTTATTGGTTTCAGAGAGGAAGGGAGAGGGAGAGAGAGATAGAAACATCAATGATGAGAGAGAATCATTGATTGGC
>NW_006285608.1:502570-518747 GCF_000327345.1 Myotis davidii
GGGGTTTTCTGGACCCTCTCTTCCACGAGCCTCAGTTTCCCCATCTGTCAAATAAAGGACTGGCCCACGTAAGGTTCAAGTTTACCTGAAGAGCCAATGGAGAGGAGAACTGTGCCCCAGATTGGCCTAAAAGTGACATTGGCCAGTGGTTCAGGCGGGGTCCCACCCCGGTTCTATGGAGAGTGCCACCCTGGAGGGGTGTGGGGAAGACCGTGCACCGGCAAGCACGTGACCTATGCAGCAGTGTGGAGAGGCCTTTAAGGGGTCCTGGCTCCACCCTGCCTGCCGGGCAGTTTGAGAAGCACAGCCAGTGGGAAGGGCACAGTGCCTGCAGCCTCAGGAAGCCAGAGTGGGGCCCAGACACAGCCACGGACACGCTACTGCGCTACACAGAAGCCATTTCCCTTCCCTGGGCCTCAGTTTCTTCATCTGCAAAGTGGGAGTAATGCCTGCCAGGCCGTTGTGAGCAGAGGCTAGTAATTTTTTTCTTTATCTTTTATTATCATTTTCACCAGTGCCCCAATTATATAAACAAGACGTGAATATACTGTTATCAACATTCAAGCACCGACGTGAAAATGCAAGCAGAGCTTGACCAGCTCCCTCTTTAAAGAGCTATTTTGCTTTTATTTTATTTTTTATTGGTTTCAGAGAGGAAGGGAGAGGGAGAGAGAGATAGAAACATCAATGATGAGAGAGAATCATTGATTGGCTGCTGCCTGCATGCCCTGTACTGGGGATCGAGCCCGCAACCCAAGCATGTGCCCCTGACCAGAATCGAACCCGGGACCCTTCAGTTCACAGATCGAAGCTCCATCCACTGAGCTAAAACCAGCCAGGGCTGCTTTTATTTTATTTTTTTAAACATGGGATCATACTGGCTGGGCCTCTGCTCAACATCTGACAAGGCTGCAATCACGGTGTTCACCAGGCCGCATTCCGTGTGGAGGCTTGACTGAGAAGGATTCCAGCTCAACCCCAGCGAATTAGGGCTATTGGGGGAGCACATTCCTGTGCAGGGTATGACTGAGGCCCAGCTATCTTCCTGGCTGTTGGCTGGAGGTCTCCCCTGGGCCTGGAGGCCAGCCCTGGTCCTGCCATGTGCCCCTGCCCCAGGGGGTTAACAGCAGGCCGTCTGCTTCTTCAACGCCAACAGGGAAGCCTCTCTCCAGTCTCTGAGACAGAGTCCTCCATCACGTGATGTGATCAAGGGACTGACATCCATCGCCTTTGCCACATGCTGTCAGTTAGAAATGGACCCCAGACCCTACCCACACTCAAGGGGACTCACCGGAGTCACCTCGGCGGGTGACTGCCATAGGGTGGTCACATTCTTCTTCCCAGCCCTGGCATTGGCCCCAGACCCCCCACTGTCTTGTCCTGCCTTTTTCTGCCCCTGGCGCAAATCATTGTAAATGGTCTCTCTATGAAGCTGCCCTCAAATTGCCCTGTCGGAATACACTCTCTGTTCCTGTGCCTGAGCCATCACGAAGACCAGGAGCCAGGACACAGTTTGTGAGGTAAATACATGAAGGGTAAAACTCAAGCGGGGAGGGAATGGTGATGAAGAGGACAAGGGGTGGACGTGAGTCCTTTCTAAACCCAAGCAGCCCACACATGGGCAGAAAGCCCAACTTTACCAAATGGAATAAGGGGTAAACCTTCCTACCCCCTCCAGTTCCCACGAAGAAAAATTGTCCTTAAACACCTCCCCCTGGGCTGCCCCGTCCCCTTCCACCAGAGTGATGGGACCCATTTGATCAGTTGACTGGGGAGGAGGACCTGGGTGTAACTGAGTCCTCCCTCCCCTTTCTCGGAGCCCTGCCTGTCTGCAGAGAGCGCTTGCTCCCAGCCGCTGCTTCCTGCTCTGACGAAGGCCTGGTCGCCCAGCACTGCCTGGGACCATGTTAACTCTAAGGTTCAGAATATGCAAGCCCTTGACTTAGCCCACCCAAGCCACATCCTCCAAACCAGCTTCTAAAAAGCACTGTCGCTGATAGGTGATTTATCTTCATCTGCAACACTTCTTTGTGTCTCCCCGTGGACTCAACATGCACCAATAATTATAGACATTCAAATTAAGTAATGAGGCAGGATGGTAAGAAGCCAGGAAAATTCCTGGGCAAGTGGAATGGGGAAACCGAGGCAAGGTAATTAAACAAGGTCAAATAATTTGAGCAACTAAGAGCCAGCTAGTGAATCATAAGACCTTTTCTACCCTAACCAAGGACACTTGAGAGCAAATGGTTTACTATATCCCTCTCCTCCCTAACCAGAGAATAAACAGCTTAAACCACCCTGGTCAGGAAGATAGCGGACAGAGACCCAATAATGCCACTTGTGCCAGCTAAACCCAAGGACAGATGGAGTCAGGGGAACAAGTAGCAAAAACCCGATTAGCGCCCGACAGACACAAGATAAAAGTAAAACAGTAAAGCCGACCAAAAAATAATCCCAAACTCCCCTACGCGCTCATTTTGATGAGTAAGCATATTAAAAATGCACCTGGAAAGCTAATAAGTATTCTGCTCAAAGCCTCCCCTAAGATTCTTGCCTGCAGAAGAAAGATAAAAGCCTCAAGACAAAGATCCAGGCAGGCTCGCTCTAGAGCAGCGGTTCTCAACCTGTGGGTCGCAACCCCTTTGAGGGTCGAACGACCCTTTCACAGGGTCGCCTAAGACCATCGGAAAACACATATATAATTACATATTGTTTTTGTGATGAATCACTATGCTTTCATTATGTTCCACTTGTAACAATGAAAATACATCCTGCATATCAGATATTTACATTGACAATTCATAACAGTAGCAAAATTACAGTTATGAAGTAGCAGCGAAAATAATTTTATGGTTGGGGCTCACCACAACATGAGGAACTGTATTAAAGGGTCGCGGCGTAAGGAAGGTTGAGAACCACTGCTCTAGAGCACGCCCATGCCCCTTCTCAGGCATGAGCTTCTTACTTCCTCCTAAACTCTAAGGGTCCCCAGGAGACTGGCAGCCAGGGGAGCGGCAGGCAGCGGCAGCTTGGCCCTGGGCTTACCCCCAATCCTGTTTCCAAGGTCCCCTTTTTCTCTGACTTTCCAGTGAGCTAGCAGCAGCCCCACCTGCTCACTCCTTTCCTGTTAAGTTTCTCAGGAGCCCAAGGCAGAGCCCCTGCCCCCCAGCCCCTCAGGCTCTTTCTCCCCTCTTGCTTCTTCTACCCTAAGTCCTTCCTTTGTTTCACTGTCTTCTGCATGAGTAAGCATACTCTCAAAATCACCTGGATTCGTGTAGTGAAATCTCTCCTGCACAAAGTCAAGAACCCACACACTACAGGACGACCTGGGGCACCTCTGCTCTGAGCCTGGTCCCTGTCCCCAGCAGTAAGAGTTGCCATTTTCCAGTTAAAATAACAAAGACTCAAAAGTGAAAATACTCAGTGCTGGGGTGCTGCAGTGAGATGGGGAGCTCATCTACTGTTGCTAGGGGTATAAGTTGGCATTATGATTTATCGATAATATTGGTATGTGGGGTAATGGCATGATGGTGGGTAAAAGAAAATGTTCTTATCAGTTAGGTATACATACTGATCAACTCCAGGGTAAAATTCAACCAACTTATGGATGAAATGCAAGAAGGTGAAATGCCATACAAAAAAGAAGACATTGGGGGGTGATAGAGAAGAATAATTTTGACATGTTGATAATTATGGACTCTGGGCGATGGTTAATTATTCTAGCTCGTGTTCTTTTGCGAAGGTTTAAAAATTCCCATTCAAGAATGGTTCACAAACCTAGGTTACTGGGTAACTTTCTACCAAATGCATCTGCTTGTTGAAGTTGGGATAAAATCAGTGCTCAAGACTGGCTGCCTGCAGGGCAAGCTGGCTCTCTCCCTCCAGGAGGCCCCAGTCAGCTCTCTAGGGCACAGTGTCCTCACCCGATGATTTCAGAAATATCTGGCTACTAATGTGGCTGGTAAATCAGGCCCTTTGGAGGAAACGGTCTCTTCGCAGCCACATTCTTCAATCTACATTCATCACGAATAGAGCAGCCATTGACACTCAAAAGAAAAAGTTGGCAGAACATTTGGAGTACGATTCAGAAATACGAATCAGACGCCTTAAAATATTCATCGACAGTCATTTCACTTTTGGGTTTGAATAAGAAAGGAATCTGAAATGCAAACGAAGACTGTGCCCAAAGATTAAGCCCAGCTTTACAGGTAAGAACGTAGGAGGACACCCTAATGGCTCATCACCAGGGAAAGGCAGAGCCAGCCGTGGCCGGCCAGCCCATGGGACAGTGGACAGCCACAAAGCGGTATTGTCAGTGAGCAGTTCGTGCTGGCAGAAAACCGTTGTGATGTGATGTGGAGTGAGAAAAGCAGAAAAGTCTTGGGCCTATGGGGCCAACTAGGAAAACTTGGGGAGAAAAGAGTGGGCTGGTCAGTGGGATGCTCTGAGCCCTCCTTCACGGTTTTCCGTCTTCCCCGTCTTGTTGTAAACATGTGTGTCCCGCCCAGCCACCCCTCGGTTCCACAGGAAGACAGAGCCCCACGGGCCGTCCTCTTTCCGGGATAGTTGATGTAGCCAAAAGGCCTGAGTCCCAGAACATAGTGTGAGCTGCAAGATGTTTCTGCGACAGTTTCCTTCCTTAGTCTTCCAACAGGATGCTGACTCCTTGGTGTTGCATGGACAGCAGCAGCTTGGCGGAGGGTGTGGGAGTGGGGGATGACACTTTCCTGAATGTCTTTCCCTGACCTCTCATCCTGTGGCTTCTCCAAGAACTCCCATGAGGTTTACTTAAAGCAACATTTCTCTGTTGGCTGAGAGGACATTTGAAGGGCACCGTCCCTTGCATAGACATTCCGCTCCCGAGCCCCGATGTCCCAGCACAGCAGCTGTTGAACAGATCGGACACCCACATGAACTCTGGCAGCGTCCTGTGTGCATATGCGAGGTGGTGGAGCCCCCGCCGCTGGGTCTGGCAGTGGGCCCGTGTCACTAGGGAAGTGACCTTGTATTTGTCAGCTTAGAGGAATAACAGGAAGGTGCCTCTGAAGACGGAAAGAGACGGGCCATTGTAACAGCACCATCTAGGCTGGTGGAAACTGTAAGACTGACACCCACAGAGACCCTGGATGGAGTTGCCAGAGGGATGGAAAGCCCTAACTCTGGCCAACCTACCACTGAGTTCCAGCCCCTTTCCTGGTCCCTGCAGGGGCGGGGCACTGAGCTCAGGGGCCTGGACCGCTAGGGGTGGAGGGACCGTGCTTGGAAGGGCCCAGAGAAGACTGTCCTGAACTGCGGGCTTGTTGTAGTGAATCCTTTACACAGAGAGGCACACACCTCCTCCTGCGAGAGAAGGTGGCTTTTGCTTCCCACGTGGCCCTGAAGTGGAAGAGGTCACTCAGAGCAGGGGTTGATAAGAGACTAGAGAGGATCCTAACTCAGAGCAGCGAGGGGGTGAGGCTGGAGATGAGAGTGCCGGGGGAGGGTGCAGACTCCCAGCCATCCCAGCAGTAGGATCGGCGTGCCAAGCCCTCACACTGAATCCTGACACAGGTCGGGATCTGAGCACAGGCTCAGAGCTCAGTCTGGGGCTGAGATCACTGTCAGCCTATGGCCAGGCCAGGTCTGTGGTCACGGATGGGTGGTGACTTAATCGGAGATCATGGTCAGCGTGTAGTGACCGGTGTCTAGGTGATGGCCAGCATCAGTGCTCACTCTGCAGCCAGGTCAGGGGCAGCGCCTCTCTCGCTTTAGGAGAACCGACAGGCTTAGTAGGGGAGGCCCAGGCTTGGCCGTTGGAGTCCAACCTGCTCGGCCCTGGCATCACCTCTGGGCATGAGACTAAGGAGAAAGAATTCTGAGAAGCTGAGAGCTCAGAGCTGAACCTCCCACAGTTTAGTGCCCTGGCCTCCTCCTTGCCCCATCTCCCAGTCCAGCCATCTTCTCGTGCCCTTCTCCCTTGACACGCACCCTGTGAGCCTGGGCAGGCTCGCCGTGGGGGAATCCAGTGCGGCGGGCATCCGGCCCTCACCTTGGGCAGCTCACAGCCTGCTTGGAGGGTTGTGACTTGGGGAAGTAGAACAGTTCCATAGGCTGTGGCCCTGGGAGAGGGAGCTCCAGAAGGCTGGGGCATCAGGGGAGACTTCCTGGAGGTGGTGGTGTTTGCGCTGGCTGGTAAGACTCTAGCAGGCAGTGAGGCCAGAATTCAATCCCATCAAGAGACACAGAAAAACCTGGCAAAGCTCCCCAGAGCCTTTTCTGGGTGTTACTTAACTTCAGATACAATATTTTGATAGTTTCCACATAAGATGAATCAGAAACATATGCATTAATTTCCTCTTAAAAATATCCACTTCTACTTGGCAAATTGTAGCATGGGATTTTGATGAAGTAAGGCAGCCGAAGACTTGTATGGGATCCAAGACGGGACGGTCTCAGAAGCCGGAGCATCTTGCAGTCTGGACCTAGAAGCTGCTTCTCCAATTCGCTTATGGCAGGGCCTGAGATGGAGCACCTGCCCCAGGTGCTCTGCTAGGGATGTCCTAGCACCCACACCTCAAGTCCAAGGTCAGATCTCAAAGCATTCCTTCTGCAGAAGACTCGACCCAAGCTGGTCCCATCCTGGCTAAGGAAAACTCGGCTCCTCTGAATTTGTTTGTTAATGTTTATTCTAATCAAGCCTCCCATGCCCCTTAGGGGTCCTCACATTCCACATTGAGAAGTGCTGTCTGCACTCACTGATCTACATACACTGAGAAGCTTGTCAAGTTCAAGGTTTGGTGTTTCTTACCTCCAGACTCAAGATGAATCCAAAATCACCTTTCATAACTGGGGCATCACCCCTTACTTTGGTGTGAAAAGGTCCACGGAAGATGCTGCCCTCAGATCTTGCTCATCGGATGAGCTCCCTTCCTGGTGGGCAGGGTGATGCAGAAGAGAAGGGCCATTTCAGAAGAGCAGTTCCTCATAGCGCAAATGCCACTGATGTCTCTAACGTAGATCCGGGGGTGCAAGGTCGGGGGATGTCACACTGAATTAGTTGCCAAATTCTGTGTAACAAATTACTCCAAGGCTAATGGCCTAAAAACACAGCAAGTATTTAGAGCTCTCACAGGTTCTATGGGTCAGATTTTGGGAATAGCTTGGCTGGGTGATTTGGGCTCAGCTGCCGAAGGCTTGACTGGAGCTGGAAGTCCTATGTCCCACGTGACTCACTCACATGGCTGGCAGGCTGGTTCGGGCAGTTGGCATGAGGCTTCTGTTGCTCTCCCTGTAGGTCTGGCCACAGGGCTGCGTGAGTGTCCTCACAATATGGCGGCTGACTCCCACCAGAGGGAGTGATGGAGAAGAGGAAGGTGGAAGCACTGTTTTATGACTAGGCTTAGAAGTCACACACTATTACTCTGCATGTTCAGTTGATTACACAGGTCAGTCCTGGTACAGCATACATGCACATTGGAAGCCACCGTGGAAGCTGGAGGTTCCAGTTCCAAGGTAACTCACACCATCCAGCGGGACTGCCCAGTTGCCTCTGTTTTCCCTGTCCACGTCCCCAGCAGAGGCTGCTCTGCACATGGCTCAATCCACTGGGATTGGTCTCCCACTCTGGGGCCAACCCATGACCTATAACATGTCGTGTTACAATCATTACACAGCCTTAGTCATTAAAGGAATGCCCGAGTGCTTGATGTCAGATGTTAATGATGCTCGAATATTGAGGAGAAAAAGTCAGAGAAGGGCAATGAGCTCATAGGGGCAAGAGAGATGGATTAGGAGCCAGGAGACCCGAGTCCTCGGTCAGAAAACCTGTGGGCATTGATGTGAGTCAGAGAGGGGAAAGGGCACTAGCAGGTGGATATGTGGGTGGGTTAGGAGTTAGGTAACTGGTCACCTTCTCGCCCACTGACAACTTCTCTGAGCTCTGTTTCCTCACATGAAAAGATTGTTGGGGAGTAAGTGCCCAGCAAGCACTTACTCCAGTGTCTGGGGCAGTGTGAGTGATGGGTGAGTGCCACTGCTGTTACGGAGCGTCACTGCGACTATGCTAACCCACCACCCAGCCCTCCTCTGGGTCAGACCTTGTGTTGCGTGTATGTCAGAGATTAGCTTGGTACCTCACCAATGGACCCCTTGGGGTCCAATTTCTATTCTTGCCATCAGTGGCATGACAGTCACTGCCACAGGACGGGATCAGCTTTACATCTTCCAGAGTGTGGGTTGGATTTGGTGAGGGATGGGGAAGGATGCAATCTGGTCTGATTGCTTCTGTTTTCTTGGTGAATTACACAGCAAGGTCTTCCCTGGCCCATGTGACTCAGTTGGTTGAGCATCATCCCATGCACCAAACTGTCACTGGTTCGATTCCCAGTCAGGGCACAGGCCTGGATTTCAGGCTCAATACCTAATAGGGGGCATGCAGGAGGCAGCTGATTTCTCTCTCTCTCCCTTCCTCTCTCTCTAAAATAAATAAAACATATATATTTTTAAAAGAAAGCAAGATCATCAGCTGGGAAAGAGAAAAAGCGATCCCCTGGTCCTGGCCTTCTGTTCCAGGCTAAGAGCAGGGACAGAGAGAGCTCCCGTGTCTGGGTGACCTTTTAGTGACAGCCTCTGTGATAAAGGCCAGCCTGACAGCTTCATAGAGACCACGCTGGACAGGCCCTTGCGCATCCCACCTTTGGTCCTGGACCTGTGAAGTGCTTAGCATCATGCCTGGGGCATGGTAAGCGCTTTTGGAGGATGAGCTATGGCTGTTGTTGCTCTTGCCATTGCTCTTACTGCTCCCCTGAGCAACCTTAGTTGGATGATGGGGAATCGTGGCCACACTGGGCGGCAGTGCCCAGCAATCTGGAGCAATAGCCATGGGGCTGCCCTGGAGGTTGCTGACCAGACTCCACCCTGCTGCGGCTTGGAAGGCCTGGTCCCAGTCCCTCCCCCAGGCTGAGAGGGCAAGGAGGGCTGCGAAGCCACCTGTACGAGCCAGGGTTTATGGATGCGGAAACGGAGACCGGGCCAAAGGAAAGGACTTGTCTCACACACCACTAAGGGTCTGGCAGAACTGGTCCTGACTCCCCCGGCCTGGGGCTCTTCCTGCCACTCTGCGTTGCCTTCTCTTTTGCATGTATATCTGGGTTGTCTTTGCAGAGCCCCTGACACTTAGCTTCTCCTTTGATAGATATCTCAGCTATGGGCATTTCCGTCTGGGCCACAGCAGTCTCCATAGAAGTTTAGGTAATTCACTCCTTCCAGACAGATACAAGGACAATCTAAGACCTGGGCTTTGTGTTAAGTGTGGAGTATTCCAGAATGAGTGAGGCGCAGCCAGCCCCTACTGGACAAGGGTACATAGGGCAGCCATGCAAAAGGTTAACAAGTAAATACCCAGAAATGAGGGCAGTGACAGAAGCACATATGAGGTGTGGCAGGAGTCCAGGGTGAGGGTGGACACTGTATAGACAGAGTCCGGGAAGGCTTGCCCAGGAGGTGACACCTGAGTCTTCAAAGAGAAATAGACCAACCCTGTTAGATCTTTGGCCTGGCCTTGGACAAGTTACCTAAGGCCACAGGGCCTCGGTTTCCCTGGCTACAAAACAGGGACAGCATATCCTCACAGTGCTATTACAAGGATTAAAAATGCACATAAAGTCCTCAGCCAGGGGCTGGCACAAAGTAAACACAACAATTTGTGATTATTGATGTTATGGTTATTGCTATGGAGACCCTTGGATGTCAACTACTATGGGATCATTTCATAGGCCAAAGGGAGCTATTGGAAGCACTGGGGCAGGGAGTGGCAGGCATATTCGAAGAGCTTAGGAGCCCAGTGGGCCTGAACTAAAAAGCCAGAACCGACAGAGGAAGGATCCATCCCAGGAAGAGTGGACCAGAGAGAGAACAGGGTCTCTCACTAGATAGTGAGCTCCCTGTCACTGAGGGTGTGTAAGTAGACGATTTGTAGTCACTTGGTAGAGATGTGAAATGTGTCTGAATGTGTGAGGGGGTCAGTTTTCTTCCCTGAATCTGGGCTGTGTGGCCTCCCCATTCCTGAGGATCTACTGTTCCAACCGCACACAATAGCCAAGCTCCTGCCAGCCTCCCGGGAGGGTGTGGAGGAAGTAGGGCACTAGAAACTGTCCCTGGGTAGGCCACCGCTCTAGCTAACCCAGGGGCAGGGATTAATTAAAGCACAGATTAGCTGTCAGTCACGGGTATCAGCACCAGGGCTTAGAATTGCTTAATAAGAGGGTTTGTTACACTGTTTTGCCTTGCGAAGGCAATATTGATCGGGAATCTCCAGCCTGGAACTAATTGAATATTCACCCCCAAATTGCAGTGGCTGATTACTTATAAGGCCATGTCTCTCATTGTTACTTGGGAAATTGCAGCCGAGGTTGGGGCACAGTGAAAGGGAGAGGGAGAAAACAGGAGGGAAACGGGAAAAGGAGGGAGAGAGGGGGAGAAGAATACGAGAAGGGGAAGAAGACAGGAGACCAGAAAGGAACAGAGGCATTTATTTTATTTTATTTTTTTTGCTGGAAAAATCAGATAAGACAAGCCTGGTAACGCCTTCATCTCGAAACAACTTCTCGTCCCTTGGCGAGGAGCATCCCTGTCCAAATTGATCGGGACGTGTTGGCGCTGCTGCAATTTTAATGAAGGAAGCTTTCAGGATGTTAATCCTGGGAATACACTAATATGAATTCATTCCTCTCCGTGCTGTGTCCCTTCCCATGCAGCCGTAGGTACTATTACAATGTGCTGGTGCTGCTGAGCCGGCATCCTGCCGCTGCTGAGGGAGTGAGGGATCCTGGGGCTGCTGGAGCTCGGACAGGAGGAAGTGGGCCTCGGGGGCCTCGGGGCTCTGCTGTCTCCGCTCTCAAGGTGCGGCCATAGGCAAGACCCTGAGTGTCTGGGAGGGCAGCTCCCTCTGTCACGTGCTGCCTGTGTGTCTCTCTGACTGCAAGCTGATGGCCTGCTCGCCTCCTCGCCCCAAAGGCAGATGCGGCTGGACACGAACTGCCCACACACGCACTTCTTTTGTCCACCCCTGGCACGTCCACCCTGATGCCCAGCGCTCACGTTGGGGGAGAATTAGGACACACAAGCCAGTGTGCCCCCCACAATGGGACAACACTGTTTTAAGTTTGCAAAGAGGTGAGAGCCAAAGGTCCATCCCCAAGGACCAACCTGAGGGCCACTGGCAGAGAAGGGGGGAGCCGATATGCCGAGACAAAGACGCACAGTCTAGGGCACAAGGAACAGCAGGGTGTGTTCTGGAGACATGGAGGATCTTGCTGGGATGCAGGTGGACGTGGCTGGGCATGAGGCTGGGGCGGGACCACGAAGAGCCTCAAAGTTTAGACGTGGTCCTGAGCGCCATGGGGCCATCTCGGAGATATTGCCACAGGGAGTGTCTAGGCAGAGCATGAAGCTAGAGGTTGGGGACGGGGTGGAAGGCGAGTCCAGCCAGCGAGACCACAGAGAAGGCAGCTGCACCAACCCAGGTGAGCTGCTGAGGATCCGGGCCCGGGAAGTGAGCTGGTGGGAGAAGACGGCTGTGGACAAAGGAACGAGTGACCGACGGGTGGGGGATGAGAGAGAGGAGGAAGCCCAGGGGAATGCTTCTGAGTGGTGCTGCTGAGATGGGAACCAAGGGCTCAGAGGCACGTGTTCGAAGGAAACGGCAGGTTCGTTCCCGTGCTGAACCCGAGGCCCTGGGAGGTGGCCGGGGCCTGGGAAGTGGCCCAGGTGCTCAGAGGGCAGGCCCTGGGAGGTGGCCGGGGCAGCTGCACCAGGGCCCAGGTGCTCAGAGGGCAGGCGCGGGTGTGCGGGTGGCGGGCTGGTTCTGTGGTTGAGGCCACAGGAAGAAGGCATTTGCTGGCCCAGGGGAGCGCAGGGAGTGGGAAGTGGGCAGAAGACCAGCCTGGAAGGACAGTCACAACCGAAGGCAAAGGAAAACCCTCCGTTACTGAGAACATGCCACCAGCCTCTAGGAGTGAGCCTAGTGAAAGGCAGCCCAGGATTTCCACAAATTCTTGGTTCTACAGACAGGAGAGGGACGCCTGAGTTTTAACAGTAATTTGCCTCAATGTAGACTTTTAAACCCCAATTTATCATCGTCACCGACAGCGCTCGGATTAATCTGTTGCTCATTGTCTTTGTCACTGCTGCAAATCCCAGAGGATAACGGGGAATTAGTACACACGCGAAGAACTGGGTTTCAATTAATGTGAGCCCGCACTAATTTTCCGACACCTAACCCAGAAACGTTCCCGTTCATTACAATTTTGTCGTTGTTGATCCTCCAGAGGAAACATGCCCCCTGAGTTACTTATATTTTCTGGAGCCCAATTCATCATCTAGGGCCTGATGGAGGGGGAGGGAGCCAGCCCAACTCCTCACCCCTCCCCAGAGGTCCATGTTTTGCAGAAGAAAGGAATGCATGCAGTTCTGGAATTTTCCAGAAGTTTCTCGAGCGCTTTAAACAATTCTTCAACAGCTTGAAGTTTGGGTTCTGTGTGATTCCTTGTGGAAGGGAGGGGCAGGGGAGATGAGAACTGGAGATGGAGGCAGATTCTGGAATTAAAATGGACTCAGCGCCTCCCACACTATCCCAAGGCCTATTTCCTGCCACCTGGGGTGGGGCCCAGGGGAGGGGCACTGTATAATGGCTCCCTTTGGAGGTGGGGCCCTGACCACCAGGAGCTTTAATTCCACCATGGGAGATGCTCTTTGCTCCAATATATGGAACAGGACAAGGTACTAAGAGGTGAGAAGGGCTTTCTCGCCCAGGTCTCCTGTCACCTGCGGGGGGCTGCTCCCATTTGCAGATGTACCTACACATGTCCACCTCTGAGCCTTTGCACTGGAGGTTCCACCAACAGGAGCGCCTGTTCCCCATCGGCCTGTCCAACTCTCCCTCATTTGTGTTCCAGAGCGAGCTTGCTGTTCCACCTCAGTCCACGGGTGCAACTCCCCGAGAGAGAAATGAGAAGACCAGCAGGTGTGCTC
This sequence comes from Myotis davidii, assembly GCF_000327345.1. Classification (NCBI taxonomy): domain Eukaryota; kingdom Metazoa; phylum Chordata; class Mammalia; order Chiroptera; family Vespertilionidae; genus Myotis; species Myotis davidii. Next base: position 515,579 of record NW_006285608.1, read on the forward strand.
TGGGTCCTGGTCCTACACAGCGGGGCCGGCAAGGGGCAGAGAAAGCATCCCCAGGTGCCCGCTGTAGTGCGGGGGGGGTGGGGGGGGCAGCTGCCATTTTCTTTGCTCTAAAGCACCTCGGCAAATATTGCCCCTAAGAAGCTGTGTCTTCCCAGAGGGGCAGCTTTTCCTAATCTGTCCTTTATCTAGTTGACAAAGGTGCCCAGTGTCTGCCTCCCCTGGCTGCCTCAGCTGAGAAAACTTCTTCACACCAGCCCCTGGGTGTGTGTGGGTGAGGGTGACCGTGTTCAAGACCAGGGCCTGGGTGTGTGTGTGGGTGAGGGTGACCATCCCCAAGACCTGGGCGACCAGGGCCTGTGTGTGGGTGAGGGTGACCATCTCCAAGACCTGGGCCTGGGTGTGTGTGGGGGTGAGGGTGACCATCTCCAAGACAGGGCCTGGGTGTGTGTGTGGGTGAGGGTGACCATCTCTAAGACCAGGGCCTGGATGTGTGTGGGTGAGGATGACCATCTCCAAGACCAGGGCCTGGGTGTATGTGGGTGAGGGTGACTGTCTCCAAGACCAGGGCCTGGGAGTGTGTGGGTGAGGGTGACCATCCCCAAGACCAGGGTCTGTGTGTGTGTGTGGGTGAGGGTGACCATCTCCAAGACCAGGGGCTGGCTGTGTGTGGGTGAGGGTGACCATCCCCAAGTCCAGGGCCTGGGTGTGTGTGGGTGAGGGCGGCCTTCTCCAAGATCCAGGCCTCCCCACCAAGCCCTGATGCAACACTTTTCACCCAGCTCATTGGAATTCCCTGTCCTAACTGGCTCTGTGTGCCTGGCAGGAGCAAAGCGCCTTTGCATTGGCTGGGCCTAAACACAGGGAGAATTGGAAAGCCGCCCACGTGGCAGGCAGCCAGGGCTTTGGACCCAGCTCCAGCCCAGATGCTGAGCCCCTGCCCGTGACTCACAGCTTGTGACTGTCTGCCTTCCTCTGAGGTCCCCCCACCTGCCAGGAGGCTACCGCTTGCCATTTCCACTTGGGGCTGTTGGCTCCTTTGCAGCGGAGGCATCTCTGGTGTTTTCCTTTCAGAGAATGAAGGGACTGTGTTCTAGACCCACGTCTTAATTTTTAAAGAGGTCTGAGTGACGACAGAGAGAGGCAATGCCCCTGAAAGTAAAGTTTGATGTTGCTCACAGTGCCCTAGGAGTGACAGCACAGCACCATGCCGTGCAGGGCCTCGGGAGAGCAGTAGGTCAGAAGGAGAGGAGGGGTGGGGGACCTAGGCTGGAGCCTTCACTGTGGTCCCTGCAGGAAAGGTAAGGCAGGGCCAGCTGAACAGTTTGGGACTGGACAGTGTGAATAATCTTGATGGGCTTTGGGCTCTAGGGATTGTCCCTAATTGCCTAGTACTTGGTCCTGGGACAGTTTCATGTGGGGGAAATAGAGTTAAATAAAAGATGGTTGAAGGGTGTAGACTCTGGATTGGCTGGTTTGTATAGAAAAGGTGTGCTCCCAGCCAATCCCTTTCCAATCTCAGGAGTGCCTGGGCTTGAATCAGTGAGGCTGTCAGGACCCAGGTGGCTGCCCACTCACGTGTCTGACCACCTGGGCCACCATGGTAGCCAGGCCTCTTTCCACAGTGGCCCAGGTCTCTGAAGCCCTTGGCCTGGAATCGGCACTGTGCCACTTCTACTGCATTGGTCAAAGCCAGTCTGGGGGCCAGCCCAAGGAGGCGCAGCTGTCCCCTGGAGAGGAGGCGCTGCATGGGCAGGCAGGAGTGGGAGGAATGGGTGGCCATCTTCACAAAGCAATGCATCAGAACTATGACCTTGGGTGCAGTGGGGGCAGGACCACCCAGGAGAAATGGGTTCTGTTGTATTAGGTGGAGGACACAGGTCCCATGGGGCCATGGACCCCAGTACATGAAACTATTTCCACGTTTCCAGCACCTCGATAGCCAGCCTGCAGAGCAACATGGTACAGCAGCAGGGGACATGCAGGCTTCGGGGACACACAGCCTTAGATGTGAACCCTTCCCTGACTTTTGCTGGCTGTGTGACCGGGGGCAGAGCCCTCCAGTGACATCCAGATGTTTAGAATAAAACCCAAAGCCCTACAGAGGCCTCCAGGGCCCGATGACCTGGGCCCACATTTGCCTGGCTCACTCCGTCCATGCAATCGGGTCTCTGCTCAAGGTTCACCCCCTCAAACTGGCCCCGAGCGTCCAGGGCCCTCAAACATTTCCTTGCACTTGTCTTGTCGCCCTTAGTACCAGCTCGCCATGTCATTCACCGTCTGCTAGAAGTGAGGGGGAGGCAGAGCTGGGCTTTGTTTTGCTTTCTGTTGTACCCCCATAGCCTTTTAGCGTGACTGGCACATAGTAGGTGCTCCCTATAGGCATGAGGGATTGACTCACGTCACCAGGGAGACCGGCAGGTCCAAAGCTGGAGTGCGGGCCTGCAGGCTGAAGACGGAGGAGAGTGGGTGGTGCAGATGAAGCCCCAAAGGCCGGCTCCCCCGCTGGAGAATTCGCTCCTGCTGGGAGAGACTGGTCTTTGTGTCCTGCTCAGGCCTTCAGGGGACTGGCTGAGGCCCTGCCACAGAAGAAAGGGCAGTCTGCTCTCTGAAGACCACCGGCTTTAACGTGCGTCTCATCCAGAAGCACCTTCGTGGAAACATCCCATGGCCCGGTCGAGTTGACACATTAACGTTCCCATCATAGTCTATATGCGTTGAATTAATAAGATGTGACAGAGGCTCAGATTTCTTGCATGTAAAACGGGGTTAGCTGTGCCCAGATCTCAAGATCCTTGGGAGGAATGAATGAGGCGCTAGGTGGGAAGGCAGCAGGCCAGCATCTGCCCGCAGGGGGCCCCGGGCTGACCACACTCCCACCCGCTCACAGGCAGGGCCCCCTCAGAGAACAAAAGCTTTGAAGACCCCCATCTTGGGTGTCTGGGTTCTGTTGAACGTCGCTCTATCGAGGACACTTGCCGGCTGCTCAAGCTGTGCCGCCCCCAGCGATGACATTCAACAGGCGCCGCCTCTGTTTGCCTAAAACATTTCAGGGTGTAGCGGCAACAGCGTGGGGGAACGCGCTGTCTGCGTCTGACGCCAGGGCTCCGGATCCGTACCCAGACCGTGTGTGGTAATTAGCATAATTACTAGGAGGGTTAATGAACCTGGG
>NW_006285608.1:518779-522354 GCF_000327345.1 Myotis davidii
CAAGGCAAATTTACAAAACCTGTGTTAGAAGTGGGTGGAGAAGTTTGCTGGCTCGGCTTTCTCCTTTATTCAGAATTAGGATTTCAGGGTTGGAACTCGACCTGTGGGAAAAGGCACTCGCTACCCCTCCCCCCGACCCACCCCAGCTCCTGGCCTCCAGATGGCTGTTTAGAGGGACCTCTGCGCTCAGGTGACCTGTGATTTTTCTCACCATCCTTGTCAGGTCGGCAATCAAGGCTGCCATTCACCTCCTTGGTAGGCCATGACTTGACCTCCTGCTCCCTGCTTCACGGCCACCTTGCCCTTGAGGTGCCCACATTTTCCACTACGGTCAGCATCACCTTCTAACTGGCCCCCAGCCTGCCTCTTCCTGGTCACTTTTTTTCCTGGGCTGGGAACGCCAGAGCAGGTGCCAATGTGAAGACGCCCATGAAAGTGATGTACTTAGGAGTGTTCCCAGGAAAAACCAGCAGAGTGCAGGGATAAGACTGGGAAGGAAAGGGGGAGGGGAGGCGAGGGAAGGGAAGGGAAGGGAAGGGAAGGGAAGGGAATGGGAAGGGAGTAGAGACGGCCAAGTCCTACAGAGGGTAATGGGTTCAGTCTAGCAGCCCACAGTGTCGAGTGAGGGAGCTGGACTATTTACACTCCACCAGCCTCCGTCCAAGGTCAGGCCATGGTTCCCCTACCGAGTGCCAAGGTACCCTGGGTGCGGTGGGGAATCTTAATTTTCGAGGACAGCACAGCTACAACTGAGAGACAGTCAAGATAGTTCACAGTCTCATCATCAGATTGCCCTACATTCCCTTGGATGGTGGCATATCTTTGTGAAGCTGGGTGTTAGGTGGCAGCTGAGACTAGAAGCAAGTTCTGTGTGAAAATCCACGTGGGAAAGGAAATGAGTCTGCGTCTAAGAATTGAAAAGTTGTGCGGGGCCCCAAAGGCACACAGGGCTCACTAGTAAGAAACTGCGGTGCCTTATAAATGAAAGCAGAATATCACTTTTTGCTTTATTTTTTATATAGCCTATTTTTACACAGCTGCTAATCTATGAGGATAGAAATACTCGTTAAGTTGTTTGGACCTCACTACTTATACATGGAGCTGTTTGGTATTTCTTTTGACCTTGTAGTCATTGCTGTGAGAAAATTACTGAGAGCAAGGACTCCATACATGGAAAGTTCCGGAACCTCTGGGCTAAGGGCTGCCCTGGAGGATGTAAATGCCCAGGTCCCTTCTGGCTCTCAACGCCACAGGCAAAGGGACCTGAGGCAGTATGAGGGCAGCCCTCCAGCAGTCACAGATGTGGCTCTGGGATGAAGGCGCTCCAGGAGCCAGGGTGAATGAAGAATGGAAAGGGGTCTGGGAGGATAAGGGCAGATGTGGGTGCTGCTACACGAGTGCTTCTCAATCGGCAATGTGCACACGGATCCCTTCTGATCTGTTAAATGTAGACTCTGGTTCAGGAGTTCTGGGTGGGGCCTGAGAGTCTGCATCCTAACATGCCCTCGGGTGAGGCCGCCGCTGCTGGTCTGCGGCTCCCACTTGGAGTAGCCAGTGCTACCCCGTCCCTCTCGGCCATCACGTGTTAGAGTTTCCACACGCACACATTCACTGGTTTCCCTCACAGACTCTCTACTCGAAGATGATGCCATGGGTTCTTGGGAAAGTCCCAGAACTGGACAGCTCTGAGCTGGGTTCAGACTGAGCTATCCAGCCTCCGCCTACCTCCAGCCTGGAGGCCAGTGGATGATGGCAAGACCCCCTCCTTGGAGGCACCCCACTTCCCAGTTGCCCTGTGTTCTTCTAGAACAGAAGACTTGGATATTGAATCAAGGGGACAGATGAAATTGGAGGGAGACAGAAAGGCAGATGGAGCTCATTCCTGCAAACTTTCTGACATTAGTGCCACCATCAGTGCACTGGCCCCCTGGGACCTGGGAGCTAGCAGCCTGGGAAGGCTCTCGGACACGCACAGATAGGGAATCCGAGGCCCAGAGAGGAGCAAGTCAGCATCAAGGCTGAGGCTGGAACTTAGGATCTCAGATCCCGCACACAGGGCACTGGCTATGACGGTCATGTCTAGTTTAGGGAATCTTGAGCTCTAGAAGTTGAAGGTAAACTGCTCCAGTTGTTAGTAGTGTTGCCTCCACTAATGTTCCAGATGTTGGAACATTGCATGAAATACTGTGAGATATGCTGGCATAAAATATCGACGGTGCACTGCCCCAGATGTTGGGGCACAACTCATATACAGATCTGGGCTGGGTGAATAGTTTTCATGGCCGCAAGGGACAGGGGAAGCTGCTGACTCTGACCCTGTCGGAGGACACGGGTTCTCACTCCCTGCTCCCCACCTGGTCAAGTAGAAGTTCTACAGCCCTCGTCTCGCAGGGCAACTGATTTCCCAGCAAGATGCACCCACTTTCCTCCTGAAGACTGCGGACTCTTCCAGGTCCCTTCATCTGTGCCACCAACACTCTTGAGCCTCCAGCTCAGACTATACACATGCAAAGGGGACAGTAGACTGTGGGTTTTTGACATGAGAAGGATCTGGGTTTGATCCTGGCTTTACCTCTCAACTAGCTATGTATGCAGATTTTATTATTGTTCCCATTTCTTTACTCCTGATACTAAAACTATGCATCCACTCCCTTTGCTATGAGACCTTGCATTAGCTCCCAGCAGAAAAGATAAAATATATTTCCCTTTCCCATTGATGTGGGGCTTGGCCATCAGGCTTAGCTTTGCTAACAGGCTGTGATGTATTTGCATGTCTTGGCTTGGAATCTTGCTCTCCTACCATCTGCCGCACAGGGCATGTGTTCTGGTAACCACTGGTCCCGGGGGAATGAGAAGACTCCTGAAATAGACTGATCCCCAGCTTGGAATGGAGCCCAGCAGAGCCCCAGCTGTCAGGGAGAAGTAAATGCTTGTTGTCATCTACTGAGTTTTCGGATTATTTGTTACATAGCATTATGCCATAAGAGCTGACTAATGGACTATGGGACCTTTGGCTAGTTACTTATGGGAATCTCTGTGGGATGCAGTTTCCTCATCTATAAAAAATGGGCAATAACACTTACCTGGCAGCACTGGGTGATGGTTTAATGGGCTATGACCAGAGTGAAGCGCTGGCATAGTGCCTGTTCCATAGAAGGCCCTCAATAACAGGTGACTTCAAAAAGAGGGAAGGGTCATTCCACCAGGGCTGCATGTGACAGGAGGGGTTTGGGTGTGCACTGCTGACGGCTCAGGACCAGACACTGTTGGGATGGATTCAAAATCCGATTCCTCTGACACAGTCCACACCAGGCTTTGGGTAGATTCCAGACCAGGGATGGGGCAGAGGGGGAGTCTGAAATCTCCTCTCACAAATCTCAAACCTCAATCTTGTCATTGAACCTTCGTCCTCTCTTCTTGACCATGAATTAACTCTCTCTTTTTAGAGTTTCATGGCACCAAAGGCAACTTTCCCAATCTCTAGTCCCTTCACCAAGACAGCTGCTGTGTGCCTCGGTCAAGGGTGCGACGCTGGAGACTGAGTGCTCTCCAGACTCCCAGGGGTGCCTCCATTC
>NW_006285608.1:522542-525376 GCF_000327345.1 Myotis davidii
CGGTTCAGTGCCCACGGACGCATCCGGGCCCTTGTTATGGTCACTCTCCCAATGCTCGTGAGCCAAGGGGCTGGAAGTCAGTGTCAAGGGGACACTGGATTCTTGGCAGGTCTGGATCTGGCTGCCTGCCCGCCTCCCTGGTGCCGCAGGCTGGGCAGGTAGGAGGGTGCTGCTGATAGGAGTTGGATCAGAGGTCAGGAGTGAAGTCTGGGTGATGTCAGGCCTTTGGGGCTGGGTGCTAAATGCATGTGTGAGTGGACAGTGGGGGTGGGGGGAGGAGCAGTCAGTGGCACTTGAATCCAGCCATCGTTGTCACAGAGGACATTGTTTTCTCCAAAATAAAAATACAAAAATATATACAAAAGAAAAGATCTTTATCCAGAAGATCATTACTCAGAAATGACCACTGTTCATATTTTGGTGAACATAATTCCAGGCTGATCCTTCCTTATTCATGCATGTGTGTGTATGTGTGTATGTGTGTGCATGTAATACATTGCTGTCTGCAATCCCAACTGTTTTCTCAGGACAGCAGGTTTTGTTGAGTGAAAGGCCCACTGTGAGCTGGTCTTGAGCCTCCCGGGGGGTTTGGATACGTGCCAGGGTGGCCTAGATCCGAATTTGGGGGAAGGGGCAGCAAAGGAGTAAATTGCTCTGCTTCATAAAGCGAGAAAAGCTTGGAGCTCCTGGGCCGATCCAGAGCTAGAGAGAGCAATCGAGCTGAAAATAGAAAGAAAAATAAAGGAGCAAAGGCACAACCTGGCAGGAGGCCGGAGCCCTGAGTGGGAGCCGCCAAGGTGCTTTTGAGAAACAGGGACACCTAATTACTGAATTCAGTGGCTTGCTTTGTTGCTGGGAAAAGCCTTCCACAGGCTTCCATAAGCCTTAGCTACACACACAGCTCTCCTGTGAGCGTCCTGGGGGAGACAGGAGGAGAGGGTGGAACCCGTATCTGAGTCATCACCACGGGGGACCAAAGTAAGGACAGCAAGACAATCCCCACCTTGAGCTAAGTCAGCAGAAGCGGGTAATGGAGAATCCAGAGGTGGTCCTGGGAACAAGGGCCCTTTGGGGATTGACAGAAATATTGGGGTCAGGGGGCCCCCAATTTATGGATAGGGTGCAGCCAACCTTCTCTAGATGTGAAGCTAAAGGTTGGCCCTGGATGTCTGGGATATATATTTATGCTTATAGGTTTTATGTAAAGGATCTTTTTTTTTTTTTTGCATTTGCTGTTTTATGTCTTTTTTACTCCTTCCTATGTCTTATGTATCATGGCTTGTCAATAAGTATATGTCTAACTCACTCCACTTAGTGTCTGGATGCTAAATTATTGGGGCGAAATTAACAGTATAAGTAGCCACGCCTTTATTCATAGGCATTTAGGTGACTTTCAATATTTACATCTCTCTATAGCTTTATTCATCTGCTGCTATAGCCACTTACAAAAATCATCTCAGGTTAGAATACAAGAAAACAAACAAACCAAAAACCACGTTGTTGATTTCCTCCCTATTCTACTGAGAATCAGTTGTGTGAAGGCAATACCAACATGCCTGGTGATCTCCGCTGGTTACAGATGGTGGTGGTGATTGTAGTGGAAATGGCCTGATCCAGGGGTGGGCAAACTTTATGACTCGAGAGCCACAATGGGTTCTTAAACTGGACCGGAGGGCCGGAACAAAAGCATGGACGGAGTGTTTGTGTGAACTAATATAAATTCAAAGTAAACATCATTACATAAAAGGGTACGGTCTTTTTTTTTTTTTTTTAAGTTTTATTCATTTCAAATGGGCCGGATCCGGCCCGTGGGCCGTAGTTTGCCCACGGCTGGCCTGATCCCTTTGGCTGCTGATGCTACAACAGCCTCTCAGACATGATACCCCCTTAGTCTGTGAGAGTCAAAGAATCCCAGAACCAGTCCTTTCCCTGACTTTGACATTGGAACTGGGCCTGTTTCGACTTCAGCCCACAGTTCACAGCCCCAACCTGTGAGCACTGCTGGGATGAGGGCAAACTCCACTGAGGAAGTGGGTTTTGTGTCTCTGAGAAAATCCTACCAATTCAGGCAAGAAGATGCCATTTGGCTCCATTGTCTGTCTCAGGGAACATCAGAGGTGGAATGCCCCTTCTGAGAGATTATTGGGCCCCGTGTTTTTATTTTACAGATGGGTAAACTGAGGCCACGATCACACAATTTGCAAGAAAATAATAAAAGCCAAAGTGCTTCTTAGTGTTTTGAATATGTTTTAAGTCTAACCTGCAATAACCACCCCGTGAGGTAGACGCCTTTCTATCCCCATTTTTCAGTTGTACAAGCAAGGGCAAGAGGGAGAGAGGAGACGCGAACCCAGGCCGTCCGCACCTGAAGTCACTGTAGGACCGCTGTCGCCTTTAACAGGGAGCCAGGGTCTCTGACCCAAGTTCTCTGCTCCCCCTGTCATTAGGCGGCTCAGGGGCAGGGCTGCCCTGTGTGGAGGGGCTCCAGGCCTCTCTGCTTAAGTGTCTGTCGCAGCCATGCACGGCGGGGACGTTGTAGGTGGCCTGCACAAATGAATAATTCAATAAAAGTGAATAATTTCCATGGCAACCTCACCAGCACGTGACGTGCTCTGCTGCCTCCAAGGACTGGGCTCCTCCTAATAAACAGACACATTTGTCAGACGCTACAGAGCGAACTGGGCTAACACTTTCTTTTAAGGGAAACTGGAACGGAACTGGTCTCCTGATGGCAGCAGGGCCAGGGTCTAGGAACCTCATTTAAGCATAGAGTCGGTAGGTGGGGCATGGAAGACCAGCGTGCCTGCCTTGGGGGGTGGGGAGGGGGGGGGGGG